>NC_080071.1:63084706-63384706 GCF_949987535.1 Balaenoptera acutorostrata | reverse complement strand
TTTTCATGTTATACACCGGGTCAGAGTTTCAATTCTTTTGACAAACTGGGGTAGGATTCTAGTGTATTGGTAGAATTTTTAGTTTATATTCATCCTCATAAAAGGGAAATATTTACAAATATGAATGCCACTAAAAATAAAAGCCAAGAGGAACTAAAAAATTTTTTTAAAAATTGAGGAAATAACCAGCAGACTAATTTGCTTCTAAAACTTACGAAGTAGAAAGTTGCCCTTTTGTAAAATGGTATATTATGAGATTGTAATAAGGGGTTGATTGGGGTAAATGATTTTGCTTAGTTGGTTTAGAAATTAACTCAATGGTGATATTCCTGGAGGAAAGCCTAGACTGGTGTATTTGCTCTCTGTTTTGCTTGTATTTTCAAAATAATATGTCATTGTCTTGAGAATGTGCCAGGTTAAATCTCGGAAATGATCATCATTCATTAAGTCAGTCAACAAATATTTTTGCAATGCATCAGGCATGAGAATTTTTGGGAGGTTTAAGCAACATTTTTATTCCTCTGCCCCTTTGAAGGAACAGATCTGCTATTCCCAACTATTCACCCCCCTTGGTACCACCTAGAACCAGCTTCTACCCTACCCTCTGTTCACACCCCTTCCACCTGCATTAACACCTGACAGGCCCTTATTTCTCTGTCAGGGGTCTCTGTAGCTGTTTTGTCCTTGACCAAGCTATGTTTAGAAAAAATTTAATCTCTTGTGTAATTTTGGCAAACAGCAGCCCGAGCTCTGCTTTTCCAAACACATAACTTGCAGATTGTCATGTTTCTGTTGGGAGAAGGAAAAACGTCCAATCAGAAGAGAATTGAAATGATATAAATTAGGCTCATTGTTCCCCAAATCGCTGGTGTTAGGTAAGAATTGTGGATAAGAATAGCCTGGGCCTCCTTAAGGATCAGAGCAGGCATGTGTGCATGCATGAGGAAACCAGGGCTTTGTCAGGATCCTTTCTGGAATGGCTATTAAAGTAATTACAGTAATTTATAGATTTTTTTTTCCTCCCTTCTGTTTCAAAATGGGTTCCTTTTTTTGTCTTTTGTCTTGAGTTCCTCAGTTGGAATGTGTACATGTGTAAGTGTGTGTTGGGTAGCACGCTTTAATCTCTGTGAAGTAATCTGCACCCTGCCTGGTGAGGTGTGGGACTCACAGACACCCAGAGATGGCTTTGCCAGTGTTGCTGTCGGGAAGCTCCGGCCCTTTGAGAGTAACAAGAGAATTGTACTGTACAATACCATGTCGCGGTGGCTAATTATAGTTTGTCATGGAACCGTTTAAAATCACTGTGTTTGATTTAAAGAGATACTTTCTCTGATGTCTTTATAAATACAACTGTTCACAGCTATGGATTTTACATTTTTATGTCACTGTTGCTTGTCTATAAGAGCAGGAATACTTTCTGTATATGACTTTTAGAGGGAGAGTTTAAAAATCTCTTGACTACATAATATGCGTGCTCACTGTGCAAGACTTAATTTTAGTATAATAGACAAAAAGAATTTTACATTGTAGTCTTTTTCTGTATTTGGTTTTTCATAAACTTCATAAACTTGATTTTTTATAACTTCAGTAATTTCAAATCCCAAGAATTTCTTATGGCAGTTTATGATTATTTTACCTTGTGTTTGCCTGAATAAAACAAATTGGTAAGAGTGACTTTCTTTTTTAACAAGTTCACATTGATTATGGAGATTAGGCTATTTCTAAATAAGCCTTGGCATCATTATTGTTTACAGGAGTAGTTAGTTTTGTTTATATATAACGTATGTTTTGAATTTCATCAAATGAGGGTGTTGATCAATGTAATGACATTTCACAAGGCAGTAAGACATAGCATATGTTATGTACCTTCTTAGAGTCAGAATGGAAAGAGTTAAGCTTTTCCTAGTCTGTAGATCAAGCATTGTAACCACAGTAACCAATTTACTGTTATTTGCTTCCTCCTAGCAGAGATGAAAAGTCAGTGTTAGAAAAAGTCTACTTCATAGACAAGCACAACTGCAATTGATCCCAATGGGTTAAGATTCTGAGGCATAATTAACTATTTGCGTTCCTTAAGGCCTATGATTTTAATAGAAATAAATTGCCTTTCATTTTTCAGGTGTTTTGATTCCTCAACAGCTACTCAAGTTTAATATAAAGGAAGTTTATGTAGTTTATAGTTTGCATTTTCAAAAGGGAACAAAGACATTTTTAAGAAAGCAGAGACAGAATTTAGTGTAAATAATAGAAAAATTAAATGTTAATTATGGAGACTACAATTTCTCCATAAAATTACAGGAATGCTGAGTTTTGTAAAGGATGTGAATGTAAATTTTGAGTATTCCCATGGAAATGTAGCATGGAAAATTGTTGTGTTTTGTATGATTTACATAAAACAACGTAATGTATGTTATAGCTATCTCTAAAGGTTGTGAAAAATACATGGATGCATGCTCACTAGAGTACTTTGGGCTACTTGGAAGAGGCATGTCTTCAAATTTAGTATGTCCAAAGCCAACTCCTACTCCTTTTCAACTTTATGCCTCACCTTGGATGTTTCATGAAAGAAAGATGTTTTATCATTTTGACGTTACATGTGTTTTACATCAATGTTAAGATAATTTTTCTCATCCCTGGGAGAATTTGGTAAAGTTGATATGGATAGATTTATCAATGGTAAATTTTTAAATGATCCTGGAAGTCTTAACTTTAACAAATTGGTAAAAGATGACTTTGTTTTTTTACAAAGTCATATTGAGCGTTTGGCTTTACCTCTGAAATATAAAGTTAGCTTTGCCTTTTAAATATATCCAGAGGCCAGATATTTCTTGTCATCTCCACCATTGCCTTGGACAGTAGTACAAGCCTTCATCATTTCTCTCTTGGACCGCTGCAAGAGCCTCTTGACCTGTCTCCCTGCTTCTCCTTTTATCCTGACTCCCTCTTTCTCTCCACACCCCGACATCCCTGCCAGAATGACCTTTTAAAATGGTGACTCTGATTATGCCACATCCTGCTCAGAACCATTTAATGGTTTTCCATCTCACTTAGTGTAGAATCCAAAGTGCTTATCACTGTGTGGCCCCTGCCCGCCGCTCTGGCCTCATTTTCACGCTCTCACTACGTTCCAGCCACACTAGCTTCGTGAAGTGCTGTATTTTGAACTTGTAGTTTCCCCAATAGGAGCTTTTGTACCTTCTGTTTCCTAGGACTGGAAGGGTCTTCTTACAGAAATTTAACGGCTGCCCGGTCTCATTCTGATTTCTGCTCAGATGATCAGTTCATCTGGGCTGTAATAACAAAAACCATAGACTGCGTGGCTTATAAACAACAGAAATCTATTTCTCAGACTTTTAGAACCTGGAGAGTGCAAGATCAAGGAGCTGGCAGATTCGGTGTCTGCTAAGACCCTGCTTTCTGGTTCTCTCTGTACCTTAGGTGGTGGAAGGGACAAAGGAGCTCTGTGGGGCCTCATTTATGAGGGGACTAATCCCTTTCCTAAGGGCTTTCACCCTCATGACCTAATCACCCCCGGTGCTCCACCTTCTAATACCATCACATTGAGTATTAGGTTTCAACATATGAATTCTGAGGGTACACAGACAATGTCTATGGCAGATGATGTGTCCTCAGAGAAAACTTCCTTCACTACCATGTCTCACGTAGCAACTGTCTCCCTATTTATTTTCTAGCTTTTTCTTTATTGCATTTACTACTGCTTGACATTATATTATATATTTTGCTCCATTATAATCCAAGCTCTAGGAGGATGGGGAGTTGTTATTCTGTCCTCCTTCTCTGGACTTACTTGAGGCACATAATTGTTGATATAGTTGTTTAAAAAATGAATATTCAAAAGAACTAAGCTTGAGTAGGTATAGAAATCACATTTTCAAATAGGGTCAAGAGCAGGTTTGGGAAACAAGTGGGGAGGTGAAGCTTGGGATCAGCAAATGCTGCTAATTTTAAAGCCCTTTAGATCCTTCAACAACTCAAACACCTTTCCCTACTGTTTTCTTTCCTGCTTGTGCTTAAATCTTGTTTAATTCCGCTTTTTGATTGCTTATCTCTTGGAATCACCTTTTAGAAAATGTTTTTTGATGTATAACCTGAAAAATGGTCATAATACCTTTGCATAAGCCCTACTATGAAAATTTACCATTTTATCATGTTGTATATTTCTAAAATCCCAGCCAGTCAGAATTTGCCGGATACTTTTTTTTTTTTTAATTTAATTTAATTTTTTTTGGCTGCGTTGGTTCTTCATTGCTGCACGTGGGCTTTCTCTAGTTGCAGCGAGTGGGGGCTACTCTTCGTTGTGCATGGGCTTCTCACTGTGGTGGTTTCTCTTGCTACAGAGCACGGGCTCTAGGCACGCAGGCTTCAGTAGTTGTGGCACGTGGGCTCAGTAGTTGTGGCTCGTGGGCTCTAGAATGCAGGCTCAGTAGTTGTGGCGCATGGGCTTAGTTGCTCTGCGGCATGTGGGATCTTCCCGGACAAGGGATCGAACCTGTGTCCCCTGCATTGGCAGGTGGATTCTTAACCACTGCGCCACTAGGGAAGTCCCCCGATACATCTTTCATCTTCTGTGTCTACTGAGTATTACTCTTCAGTTATTTACACTTGGAAGTAAGGAAAGAAAGTGTGCCTAATCCTTAAAATAAGAAATCATGGAATTTGTGTACACTTGCAAAGATTAGTAATTCTTCCCATTTACAGCGGAATTTTACTATGAAATATTTCGCTGAATGGTCTCTAGAGACCTAAAAATGGCAATGTATATCCTCAGAAGGAGTAATTTCCTTTCTTATTGTCAGTGGAAATGCCTATTGCCTAAATTTTTGGATTACAACAACTTTGAGGGTCTCAAATCCGCTTAATTACGTTTACTGAGGATGATTTTGTTGGGTAACTTAAAAATCCAGTGGTTAAAATAATTTAGTTGGTAAACACTAATAAGAAAGGCCTCATGTATGAGCTATCAGGAAATGAGGTATACTGCATAAAAGCATTTTTTAGCTGTCAGAAGTTTAAGCACTATCCTTGGACAGTTTCACAAAATGTTCTTTTTCAATGAAGTCTGTTATATCACATATTTTATCACAGATATACCCAATAATGATAGTTTCTGTCACATAAGCATTCAATTATTACTATCCTAAGACTTCACATAATATTATCTCTCTTAATCCCCAAAACATTTTATAAAGTCAATCATTTTATCCTTATTTTGAGTTGAGGAAATGAAGATTTAAGGTTAACTACCTTGTTCTTGGTTATGCACATAGAGTTGATGGAGACAGGATTTAAATCCAGGGACCTCTAATTCTCAAAGCCAGGATCTCAACCCAAGGAAACCTCCATGACTTGACTGAGGTTCATAATGATGATCCTATTTTCTCCATCATAATAGAATGTTGCCCTCAGAGTTGTAAGCCTCTTTGTTTACCACCCCATTTAAAGCCCCAGACAGTAATTTGGCTGACTCAGCTGTCTCTTCTGGTTATTTCTTATACTTCAGTTTCTGGCAGATGCCCTCAGTGTATGGACTCTGTTAGCATTTGAGGAGAGAAATCAAATAACATGATTAAATCAGGAAGACTAATTGGTGCTATTTTAAATATTTTTGGCTTGCCGGTACCTCCACTTCTCTTGGGGAGATTTTGTGATAGCTTACTTCCCATGCTGGAGTAAGAATGAGCACTGCCGTATTTAACTTTTGTAATAGAAGTGTGCTTTTTTTTTTTTTAAACTTTTTTTGTCAACAGAAACTCT
Source organism: Balaenoptera acutorostrata (assembly GCF_949987535.1). Taxonomy (NCBI): domain Eukaryota; kingdom Metazoa; phylum Chordata; class Mammalia; order Artiodactyla; family Balaenopteridae; genus Balaenoptera; species Balaenoptera acutorostrata. The sequence continues at coordinate 63,378,931 of NC_080071.1, read as the reverse complement.
GGAACTTCTATGGCTTTACTAGCTAAAAAAAAATCTGCCAGTAACCAAATTCATGGTCTGATGATGCTCAAAACAAACTTTTGTTATTATTTAACCTTTCCTGTAGGACTATTATTGAATGACACAATCTCTTGAGAAGTTTTGCTGAAATACTCTTCAGATATCAATTACAGTTGTTGATATGTTCTCTAGCTTTGGGACAAACATGAGTGAGTAGAAGGGGAGTTGAAAGCCTTGAGGGTTTGCAAAGAGTGGTTTGATAGGATGACAAGCATTAATTGAATAAGCTCTTTAATGTACCAGTGATTTATCGGAAATAGATTCTGGACAAGTTGCTGGCCTCAGAGGTGAGGTGATAGAATAGCTTCCTCTTTAGGTTACCTGTATGAGCACAGAATAGATTATTAGTGATAGAATATCTTTATTTTGTGGTAGTCTGGCTGGCAGTTGTAATATTGTATTACGTTAGTTAGGTCTTAAGTAGGCAAGTGGCCATTTCTCTCCACTCCCTTTTCTAAGCATGTTGTTTTTTTTTCCCCCCCGAGACAGAACAAAACTGTGAAACTTTGCCTTTTGTGTAATAAAACTTGGCTACCATTTTAGAGTTAGAAAAATGGGAAGCATGCTAACCATTGCTTCAGGCCTGAGCAGCCAAACCACAGAGTCACCGTGGTAGGAATTTAAGTCGAACCAAAGGCACCAGAGACCATATTTGAGAGATCTGGGGTGTTGGGCTTACTTTGTTGAGTGCATCTGAAGTTTCTAGTGTGGTTGTACATAGTGACTCTATAGAACTGGAATTAGCAAGGGCATTCTTTGGGGTGATCCCTCTTCTCCTTTGCCTAAGGAGGGAAATTTCAAGCCCAGCAGAGGAGGATTATGTTAATATTTACTAATTATACCTAGGCCATAGTCTAGGGATCTCAGGGAGAGGAATGGCAAATGGGGGTGGGTAAAGTAGGAGTTGGTATGTGATATGGAAAAGGGAAGTGACTAGATGATAATGTCCCAGTAGGAACGAGAAAGAAGCCAAAGGTTTACATCTGAACTTTGCATGATGTACCTGTGGCAGCAGCTTTACCAAGTGGAGATGATAAATAAACCCAGTGATATGTTTATTCCTGGTACAGAGAAAGCTGGCTTTCAAATTTGTGAAGACTAAGAAGGATCCAAGTCCAGAAAGACAACTGTAAACAAGTGCCCAGAACATTATCAGTTTACCCAGTGGTGATCAAATAACTTGGATGATTAGAAAGCATTTTAAATAAGAGTGGACAACTCATGTTTTTCTTTTTTGGAGCTAGAACTCATCAGAACATTCAAAGGCATTGTACTATTTGATTAACACGCGGGCCTTCTGATTTCAGGCCGGTACTCTTTCTAGTACACTACTTTGTGTGTGTGGAGGTGGGGAGAGGTGAGAGTAATGGAAGGAAACATGAAGGTTTATAAATGACTTTAAAGAAGGTGGCTAAAACCACGTCTTATTCTACACCCTTGAGACGGTCATCCTATTACGTCCTGCTTTTTGCGGCTGTATTAAAATAGAGTTTTGCAAAACATTTCTTGATGAGTTGGATGTTACCATGTGGTAATTATACTGATAGTTGAGAACCACTGAACGTTTTGAGGCAGTGAAATAACATAGTTGCCTCTGTGTTTTAGAAGAAAAATAGCACTGGGTGAAAGAAAGGTGGAGATGGTATTGGAATTGGGAGAGATTGTAGGCATGTAGAATGTTCTAATGTAGAACATTTAGGCAATTGCTAATAAGAGCCTGGACCAACGCAGTGACAGTGAAAGTAGAGAGGGATGGTAAACCTGAGACATGGCTTTGGGTAGAATCTGTATATTTTGTCAGATGGTTGAACTTAGATGATAGGAGTGGAGTGCCATGTCAAGTCTGAAATTTCTAGCGTGGTTGAGTAAAGGGTGACTGTGCAAAACTAGAACTAGCCATGGCATCCTCTCCTCTCATCACCTGCCAGCGACTCACTGCCAAGCCCTGTTGATTCTAGTTCTGAAACAGAGCGTGAGTACCTCCTACTGACTTCGCCTCCATCCCTCTAGTGCAAGCCGCTGTCTCCTGCCTGGACGGCTGCCACGTCCTCTTACTTGGTGCTATATATCTGCTGCTATTGCGCCTTGCCATCTTATTTTCCTTGTGACAGTGACACAGATCCTTTTAAGGTACACTTACGATCACGTTGCTCTCCTACTTCACCTTCTCCATGATTTCTTACTGCTTTTAAGATGAAGACCAAAACCTCAGATGTGGCCTAGAAAGTATTGGAATGTGGGCCCTGCCTGCTGTATCAGCCTCATCTCAAACCATTTCACTCTGTTTTGAAGTGGATCCGGCTGTTCTGTCCATCTTTCAAGGTATCAAATTCTCTTCAGACGTGCTTCTTTTGCACATGCATTTTCCATGCTTGAGATGCTTTAGCCTCTCCTTTTCACTAGGCCAACTCCTTCTCCCCTTTAGCCTCTGATTTATTTTTTTTCTTCATTATATAAAGAAGAGAAATCAAATAACAACAATAATTATATAAATATAATTATATAATAATTATATAACTTCCTTATATAATTATTCAGTGAATGGAGTTTCATGGCACCGGGGATTCTTTCCAGTTTTTTAAAAATTACTAAATCCCCAATGCAGTGCCTGGCAGATAGCAGCTGCTTAATAAATACATTCTAGGTAAATGAATAATGGTTTCAATAGAACAGATGTGAATTGATCATATGGGTCATTAGGAATATTTAGTAAACTGTCTAGTAACTAGTCATTTCTTGTACCTCTCAATTAAACAGAAGATATAATGTAGGTCATGTTTTAGTTGACAGCTTCTTTTTTTTAAACGTCTTTACTGGAGTAAAATTGCTTTACAGTGTTGTGTTAGTTTCTGCTGTACAACAAAGTGAATCAGTTATATGCATACATATATCTCCATATCTCCTCCCTCTTGCATCTCCCGCCCACCCTCCTTATCCCACCCCTCTAGGTGGTCGAAAGCACCGAGCTGATCTCCCTGTGCTATGCGGCTGCTTCCCACTAGCTATCTATTTTACATTTGGTAGTGTATATATGTCAGTGCTACTCTCTTACTTCGTGCCAGCTTACCCTTCCCCCTCCCCATGTCCTCAAGTCCATTCTCTACGTCTGTGTCTTTATTCCTGTCCTGCCCCTAGGTTCTTCAGAACCATTTCTTTTTTTTTTTTTTTTTTAAGATTCCATATATATGTGTTAGCATACGGTATTTGTTTTTCTCTTTCTGACTTACTTCACTCTGTATGACAGACTCTAGGTCTATCCACCTCACTACAAATAACTCAATTTCCTTTCCTTTTTTTGACTGAGTAATATTCCATTGTATATATGTGCCACATCTTCTTTATCCATTCATCTGTCAATGGACACTTAGGTTGACTCCATGTCCTGGCTATTGTAAATAGAGCTGCAGTGAACATTTTGGTACATGACTCTTTTTGAATTATGGTTTTCTCAGGGTATATGCCCAGTAGTGGGATTGCTGGGTTGCATGGTAGTTCTATGTTTAGTTTTTTAAGGGACCTCCATACTGTTCTCCATAGTGGCTGTATCAATTTACATTCCCACCAACAGTGCAAGAGGATTTCCCTTTTCTCCACACCCTCTCCAGCATTTATTGTTTGTAGATTTTTTGATGATGGCCATTCTGACCAGTGTGAGGTGATACCTCATTGTAGCTTTGATTTGCATTTCTCTAATGATTAATGATGTTGAGCATCCTTTCATGTGTTTGTTGGCAGTCTGTATATCTTCTTTGGAGAAATGTCTATTTAGGTCTTCTGCCCATTTTTGGATTGGGTTGTTTGTTTTTTTGATATTGAGTTGCATGAGCTGCTTGTATATTTTGGAGATTAATCCTTTGTCAGTTGCTTCATTTGCAAATATTTTCTCCCATTCTGAGGGTTGTCTTTTTGTCTTTTTTAAGGTTTCCTTTGCTGTGCAAAAGCTTTTAACTTTCATTAGGTCCCATTTGTTTATTTTTGTTTTTATTTCCATTTCTCTAGGACGTGGGTCAAAAAGGATCTTGCTGTGATTTATGTCATAGAGTGTTCTGCCTATGTTTTCCTCTAAGGGTTTTATAGTGTCTGGGCTTACATTTACGTCTTTAATCCATTTTGAGTTTATTTTTGTGTATGGTGTTAGGGAGTGTTCTAATTTCATTCTTTTCCATGTAGCTGTCCAGTTTTCCCAGCACCACTTATTGAAGAGGCTGTCTTTTCTCCATTGTATACTCTTGCCTCCTTTATCAAAGATAAGGTGACCATATGTGCGTGGGTTTATCTCTGGGCTTTCTATCCTGTTCCATTGATCTATATTTCTCTTTTTGTGCCAGTACCAGACTGTCTTGATCACTGTAGCTTTGTAGTATAGTCTGAAGTCAGGGAGCCTGATTCCTCCAGCTCCGTTTTTCTTTCTCAGAGTTGCTTTGGCTATTCGGGGTCTTTTGTGTTAACATAAAAATTGTGAAATTTTTTGTTCTAGTTCTGTGAAAAATGTCATTGGTAGTTTGATAGGGATTGCATTGAATCTGTAGATTGCTTTGGGTAGTAGAGTCATTTTCACAATGTTGATTCTTCCAATCCAAGAACATGGGCTATCTCTCCATCTGTTTGTATCATCTTTAATTTCTTTCATCAGTGTCTTATAGTTTTCTGCATGCAGGTCTTTTGTCTCCTTAGGTAGGTTTATTCCTAGGTATTTTATTTTTTGTTGTTGCAGTGGTAAATGGGAGTGTTTCCTTAATTTCTCTTTCAGATTTTTCATCATTAGTGTATAGGAATGCAAGATATTTCCGTGCATTAATTTTGTATCCTGCTACTTTACCAAATTCATTGATTAGCTCTAGTAGTTTTCTGATAGCATCTTTAGGATTCTCTATGTATAGTATCATGTCATCTGCAAACAGTGACAGTTTTACTTCTCTTTTCCAATTTGGAATCCTTTTTTTTCCTTTTTCTTCTCTGATTGCTGTGGCTAAAACTTCCAAAACTATGTTGAATAATAGTGGTGAGAGTGGGCAACGTTGTCTTGTTCCTGATCTTAGAGGAAATGGTTTTAGTTTTTCACCATTGAGAATGATGTTGGCTGTGCGTTTGTCATATTTGGCCTTTATTATGTTGAGGTAAGTTCCCTCTATGCCTACCTTCTGGAGAGTTTTTGTCATAAATGGGTGTTGAATTTTGTCAAAAGCTTTTTCTGCATCTATTGGGATGATCGTATGGTTTTTCTCCTTCAATTTGTGAATATGTTTTATCACATTGATTGATTTGTGTATACTGAAGAATCCTTGTATTCCTGAGATAAACCCCACTTGATCGTGGTGTATGTGCTTTTAATGTGCTGCTGGATTCTGTTTGCTAGTATTTTGCTGAGGATTTTTTTCATCTATGTTCATCAGTGATATTGGCCTGTAGTTTTCTTTCTTTGTGACATCTTTGTCTGGTTTTGGTATCAGGGTGATGGTGGTCTCGTAGAGTGAGTTTGGGAGTGTTCCTCCCTCTGCTATATTCTGGAAGAGTTTGAGAAGGATGGGTGTTAGCTCTTCTCTAAATGTTTGATAGAACTTGCCTGTGAAGCCATCTGGTCCTGGGCTTTTGTCTGTTGGAAGGTTTTTAACCACAGTCTCAATTTCAGTGCTTGTGACTGGTGTGTTTATATTTTCTATTTCTTCCTGGTTCAGTCTAGGAAGGTTGTACTTTTCAAAGAATTTGTCCATTTCTTCCAGGTTGTCCATTTTATTGGCATATAGTTGCTTGTAGTAATCTGTAATGATCCTTTGTATTTCTGCAGTGTCAGTGTAACTTCTCCTTTTTCATTTCTAATTCTGTTGATTTGAATCTTCTCCCTTTTTTTTTTTTTGATGAGTCTGGCTAATGGTTTATCAATTTTGTTTATCTTTCAAAGAACCAGCTTTTAGTTTTATTGATCTTTGCTATTGTTTCCTTCATTTCCTTTTCATTTATTTCTAATCTGATCTTGATGATTTCTTTCATTCTGCTCTTTTGTTCTTCTTTCTCTAATTGCTTTAGGTATAAGGTTAGGTTGTTTGTTTGAGATGTTTCTTGTTGAAGGTAGGATTGTATTGCTATAAACTTCCCTCTTAGAACTGCTTTTGCTGCATCCCATAGGTTTTGGGCCATCGTGTTTTCATTGTCATTTGTTTCTAGGTATTGTTTGATTTCCTCTTTGATTTCTTCAGTGATCTCTTGGTTATTTAGTAGTGTATTGTTTAGCCTCCATGTGTTTGTACTTTTTACAGTTTTTTTCCCTGTAATTGATATCTAGTCTCATAGCATTGTGGTTGGAAAAGATACTTGATACGATTTCAATTTTCCTAAATTTACCAAGGCTTGATTTGTGACCCAAGATATGATCTATCCTGGAGAATGTTCCATGAGCCCTTGAGAAGAAAGTGTATTCTGTTGTTTTTGGATAGAATGTCCTATAAATATCAATTAAGTCCATCTTGTTTAATGTGTCATTTAAAGCTTTGTTTCCTTATGTATTTTCATTTTGGATGATCTGTCCATTGTTGAAAGTGGGGTGTTCAACTCCCCTACTATGATTGTGTTACTGTCGATTTCCTATTTCATGGCTGTTAGCACTTGCCTTATGTATGTGTTGGGTGCATATATATTTACAATTGTTATATCTTCTTGGATTGATTTGTTGATCATTATGTATTGTCTTTCTTTGTCTATTGTAATAGTCTTTATTTTAAAGTCTATTTTGTCTGATAGGAGAATTGCTACTCCAGTTTCTTTTGATATCCATTTGCATGGAATATCTTTTTCCATCCCCTCACTTTCAGTCTGTATGTGTCCCTAGGTCTGAAGTGGGTCTCTTGTAGACAGCATATATACAGGTCTTGTTTTTGTATCCATTCAGCCAGTCTGTGTCTTTTGGTGGGAGCATTTAATCCATTTACATTTAAGGTAATTATTTATATGTATGTTCCTATTACCATTTTCTTAATTGTTTTGGGTTTGTTTTTGTAGGTCTTTTCCTTCTCTTGTGTTTCCTGCCTAGAGAAGTTCCCTTAGCATTTGTTGTAAAGCTGGTTTGGTCGTGCTAAATTCTCTTAGCTTTTGCTTGTCTGTAAAGCTTTTAATTTCTCCGTTGAATCTGAACGATCCTTGCTGGGTAGAGTAATCTTGGTTGTAGTTTTTTCCATTTCATCACTTTAAATATGTCCTGCCACTCCTTTCTGGCTTGCAGAGTTTCTGGTGAAAGATTAGCTGTTAACCTTATGGGATTCCCTTGTATGTTATTTGTTGCTTTTCCCTTGCTGCATTTAATATTTATGTTTGTATTTAATTTTTGATAGTTTGATTAATATGTGTCTCAGCGTGTTTCTCTTTGGGTTTATCCTGTATGGTACTCTCTGTGCTTCCGGGACTTGATTGACTATTTCCTTTCCCATGTTAGGGAAGTTTTCGACTATAATCTCTTCAAATATTTTCTCCAAGTCTTTCTTGTTCTCTTCTTCTTTTGGGATCCCTATAATTCGAATGTTGGTGTGTTTAATATTGTACCGGTGGTCTCTGAGACTTTCCTCAATTCTTTTCATTCTTTTTTTTTTTATTCTGCTCCCTGGCAGTTATTTCCACCATTTTATCTTCCAGGTCACTTATCAGTTCTTCTGCCTCAGTTATTCTGTTATTGATTCCTTCTAGAGTAATTTTAATTACAGTAATTGTTGTGTTCATCACTGTTTGTTTGCTCTTTAGTTCTTCTACATCATTGTTAAGTGTTTCTTGTATTTTCTCCATTCTGTTTCCGAGATTTTGGATCTTTACTATCATTACTCTGAATTCTTTTTCAGGTAGGTTTGCCCATTTTGTCTCATTTATTTGGTCTTGTAGGTTTTTTCCTTGCTCCTTCGTCTGTAACAAATTTTTTTGTCGTTTTATTTTTTATTTTTTTGATGGGTGGTGCTGTATTCCTGTCTTATGGTTGTTTGGCCTGAGATGTCTAGCACTGGAGTTTGCATACAGTTGGATAGAGCTGGGTCTTGGTGCTGAGATGAGAACCTCCAGGAGGCCTCACTCTGATTGATATTCCCTGGGGTCTGAGGTTCTCTGTTAGTCCAGCAGTTCAGACTTGGAGCTCCCACCGCAGGAGCTCAGGCCTGACCTGTGGCCTGGGAATCAAGGTCCTCCAAGCTTTGTGGCATGGTAAAAAGAAAAAAAGAAAAAAAAAAAAGGAAGAAAGAAAGGAGCAGTACAATATAAAATAGTAAAAAACAAAATAAAATTAGAAAGATAAAAAATATATTAGTAAAAATAAAACTGTATTTGAAACAACTTCAATAAGGTAAAATAAAACCACAACAGAAAAAAGAAAAAAAAAGATGGGGGGAACAAACCAAAAGGAGAGATCACTGACAAAGTATAAAGAATAAAATAAAACTAGAAAAATAAAAGATTTATTAGGAAAAAGAAAAATATGAAAGTATCAACAATGAATCAACAAGGTAAAACAGGATCCTGGTCTAAAAGAGGAAAAAAGAAGTTGTGGGGGGAAGCCTTGGCTATGTGGGCGGAGTTTAGGTGGGGTACAACTTAGGCAGGGGTGGGGTTTAGGGTGGGACAGGACCTAGGCGGGCTGATGTTCAAGCATGGGTTGGGGTCTCTGCTTAGGACCTGGTTGCTGGGGGTTCCTGCTGTTCCTTTAGTTGTCTGTGGTCTCCCACTGGTGCCTGATATGTGCCCTAGTTGTGAGGAGACGCGAATTCTGCCTCCTCCTAGTATGCCATCTTGACTCCTCCTAGTTGACAGTTTTTTGAAGATCAGAATAATATAGTTAAACACGGAACATTTCTGAGAATCTGATAGGAAAGTATGGGAACTTGGAAACTTAGAGAACTGAAGATTTAACATGTCGGGTAGTCTTTGCCTTTTCTTATTTCCTACCATCCAGTGTATTGATTAACCAGGCTTATATGACAATAAATATACCCTATTAACCAATCTCAGGGTCCCATGGCTAATAAGTGATAGAGTAGGTGGTATTTGAGGCCAGATTTATTTAATTCCCAGTCCTGGTCTCAGCCACTTACCTATTGAAATCAGGTATAAAATATGCAAAAATGTTTTGTGAACTGTAAAACTCTAAACAAAATGAGGTTTAGTATGCAGATGATGTATCCAACTTCCTCCTTGAAGTAACTATAAACTGGATATTTCATTAAATGGTAGAGAGGAGAATGGTTAATTCTGTGTATAAGTAGCATTGAATGATTCAAGTTGAGCTATTTTGCAAAGGTTTCATTGTGATTTTATGGCTGTATGTGGGAAGCAGAGAGTTCCTAATTTCTTCTGCTGTGAGACTCCCAAGGAGACATTTATATTAGTAATACTGAATTTGCAAACCTGCATTTTAAAATTTAACTCTATTTGTATTCTTTGTCTCTCTGGGAGGTGTTCACTACATTATGAAATTCTGTGCTTTTACCTCCTGCTAAGGATTTGAGTTCTTAGCCTAATTAATCATTAAGTGTTGTCAGTCTATCATGATGTGGTTAATTATCAGAGAGAGTGTATGTGTTTCAGTCATGACCCTTTCCTGGGTAACTATAGAAACCTTAGCAGTACTAGTTATTATCTAGAATTATAGAATTTGGTTTTTAAAGCATTTTAGCCTTTGATAGTTACGGGCAAATAATTGGTTATCATCTAGAAATAAAGGAAAGCTTGCATGAAGCTGAGATTTTAAAATAATTTATACATAATGGACATGTGTTCTAAGTAATTTATAAATAATAGAATGTGTTTATAGAATATTTCTGACTTTAACTTAAAAGGCTTTTGTTAAACAGTTTTGTATGTTTTTAACAGAACTTTTTCACAGACTGTATTTTTCCCCAATAATGTTTAGAACCACCTTAATACAAGTCTAAGGTAATTCCTGACTTCCAGTGGTATTGTGATTTTATAGTGCATAGCAGCTGCATATCTGGATGGAAAACAGCTGAATACATATACAGATAATATTGATATTGTACAATATCATTTGAAGGGAACAGAAGTAAAAACAATTGTTTTTCCTGTTCTGAGAAATTCCATCTCATTTAGAAAGGAAAAAGAGGTATATCATTGCACTTTTTTTTTTTTTTTTTTTTTTTCCACACACACACACTGTATTTTATTTTTACAAGAGATAGATAGACTGACACCAAGCATTGTACATGGATGACCACAACAAAAGCAACAATGATTGCAATTACCAAACATGAAACACACTTATACTATGTCATAATATTGACATTCAGTCCAGTAATCCTCCACTGTAACAGCTCCTTTACTTTGCAGTGAAAATTGATTTGTATATTCTTTTCCTCTGAGTCCTTGTGGGATTTTTTTTTTTTAATTCAGACAGAAAGTCACAAAAATTATACTCATCCTCATCAGTTCACTCAGTCCCATGTAATTAATTTCTTTTTTTTCATCTTGATCTTTTGTTAGCAGTTTTATGAGTTCATCAGTTTTTCATTAGAGTTCTGAAAATGCTTATTCATTCAGTTCAGCAGTACAGTCAGTTACCAGAAACCTGTACTTGTCAGAGTCTTTTCCATGAATTTCTTGAAGATGAAACTCTTTTATAGGAACATATTTGCAAAATCATCAGAGTACACCCAGAACTGTCTGTAAATGACAAAAGACTTAAAAATGACCATGGTTAAAGATTTGATGAAAGTTCATAATAATGCAGTTGACAAGAAAATTAGTTATTTCTGAGATATACATTTTAAAGTAATAACTAGGATTATTACTTATAACATTATACCAGAACATATAAGATTTTTAGACGTTTCCTGTAATGTCTGAAACATTTATATTAACATATTTCCATACATATTTCCATACAAATACAAATATAAGATTTTTAGAAATTTCATGTAATGTCTGAAACATTTATATTAACATATTTCCATACATATTTCCATACAAATACAAATATAAGATTTTTAGAAATTTCATGTAATGTCTGAAACATTTATATTAACATATTTCCATACATATTTCCATACAAATACAAATATAAGATTTTTAGAAATTTCATGTAATGTCTGAAACATTTATATTAACATATTTCCATACATATTTCCATACAAATACAAGATTTTTAGAAATTTCATGTAATGTCTGAAACATTTATATTAACATATTTCCATACATATTTCCATACAAATACAAATATAAGATTTTTAGAAATTTCATGTAATGTCTGAAACATTTATATTAACATATTTCCATACAAATAACCCAATGAAAGTTTAGTATTAGTTGTTTTGTTTGTTTTTTTTATACTGCAGGTTCTTATTAGGCATCAGCTTTATACACATCAGTGTATACATGTCAATCCCAATCGCCCAATTCAGCACATCACCATCCCCACCTCATCGCAGTTTTCCCCCCTTGGTGTCCATATGTCCATTCTCTACATCTGTGTCTCAACTTCTGCCCTGCAAACTGGCTCATCTGTACCATTTTTCTACGTTCCACATACATGCATTAACATACGATATTTGTTTTTCTCTTTCTGACTTACTTCACTCTGTATGACAGTCTCTAGATCCATCCACTTCTCAACAAATGACTCAATTTCGTTCCTTTTTATGGCTGAATAATATTCCATCGTATATATGTACCACAACTTCTTTATCCATTCGTCTGTTGATGGGCATTTAGGTTGCTTCCATGACCTGGCTATTGTAAATAGTGCTGCAATGAACATTCGGGTGCACGTGTCTTTTTGAATTACGGTTTTCTCTGGGTATATGCCCAGTAGTGGGATTGCTGGGTCATATGGTAATTCTATTTTTAGTTTTTTAAGGAACCTCCATATTGTTCTCCATAGTGGCTGTATCAATTTACATTCCCACCAACAGTGCAAGAGGGTTCCCTTTTCTCCACACCCTCTCCAGCATTTGTTGTTTGTAGATTTTCTGATGATGCCCATTCTAACAGGAGTGAGGTGATACCTCATTGTAGTTTTGATTTGCATTTCTCTAATAATTAGTGATGTTGAGCATCTTTTCATGTGCTTCGTGGCCGTCTGTATGTCTTCTTTGGAGAAATGTCTATTTAGGTCTTCTGCCCATTTTTGGATTGGGGTGTTTGTTTCTTTGATATTGAGCTGAATGAGCTGTTTATATATTTTGGAGATTAATCCTTTGTCCGTTGATTCATTTGCAAATATTTTCTCCCATTCTGAGGGTTGTCTTTTCGTCTTGTTTATGGTTTCCTTTGCTGTGCAAAAGCTTTGAAGTTTCATTAGGTCCCACTTGTTTATTTTTGTTTTTATTTCCATTACTCTAGGAGGTGGATCGAAAAAGATCTTGCTGTGATTTATGTCAAAGAGTGTTCTTCCTATGTTTTCCTCTAAGAGTTTTATAGTGTCCAGTCTTACATTTAGGTCTCTAATCCATTTTGAGTTTATTTTTGTGTATGGTGTTAGGGAGTATTCTAATTTCATTCTTTTACATGTGGCTGTCCAGTTTTCCCAGCACCACTTATTGAAGAGACTGTCTTTTCTCCATTGTATATCTTTGCCTCCTTTGTCATAGATTAGTTGACCATAGGTGCGTGGGTTAATCTCTGGGCTTTCTATCTTGTTCCATTGATCTATGTTTCTGTTTTTGTGCCAGTACCATATTGTCTTGATTACTGTAGCTTTGTAGTATAGTCTGAAGTCAGGGAGTCTGATTCCTCCAGCTCCATTTTTTTGCCTCAAGACTGCTTTGGCTATTCGGGGTCTTTTGTGTCTCCATACAAATTTTAAGATGATTTGTTCTAGCTCCGTAAAAAATGCCATTGGTAATTTGATAGGGATTGCATTGAATCTGTAGATTGCTTTGGGTAGTATACTCATTTTCACAATGTTGATTCTTCCAATCCAAGAACATGGTATATCTCTTCATCTGTTGGTATCATCTTTAATTTCTTTCATCAGTGTCTTATAGTTTTCTGCATACAGGTCTTTTGTCTCCCTAGGTAGGTTTATTCCTAGGTATTTTATTCTTTTTGTTGCAATGGTAAATGGGAGTGTTTCCATAATTTCTCTTTCAGATTTTTCATCATTAGTGTATAGGAATGCAAGAGATTTCTGTGCATTAATTTTGTAACCTGCAACTTTACCATATTCATTAATTAGCTCTAGCAGTTTTCTGGTGGCAGTTTTAGGATTCTCTATGTATAGTATCATGTCATCCGCAAACAGTGACAGTTTTACTTCTTCTTTTCCAATTTGTATTCCTTTTATTTCTTTTTCTTCTCTGATTGCCGTGGCTAGGACTTCCAGAACTATGTTGAATAATAGTGGTGAGAGTGGACATCCTTGTCTCGTTCCTGATCTTAGAGGAAATGCTTTCAGTTTTTCACCATTGAGAATGATGTTTGCTGTGGGTTTGTCATATATGGCCTTTATTATGTTGAGGTAGGTTCCCTCTATGCCCACTTTCTGGAGAGTTTTTATCAGAAATGGGTGTTGAATTTTGTCAAAAGCTTTTTCTGCATCTATTGAGATGATCATATGGTTTTTCTTCTTCAATTTGTTAATATGGTGTATCACATTGATTGATTTGCGTATGTTGAAGAATCCTTGCATCCCTGGGATAAATCCCACTTGATCGTGGTGTATGATCCTTTTAATGTGTTGTTGGATTCTGTTTGCTAGTATTTTGTTGAGGATTTTTGCATCTATATTCATCAGTGATATTGGTCTGTAATTTTCTTTTTTTGTAGTGTCTTTGTCTGGTTTTGGTATCAGGGTGATGGTGGCCTCATAGAATGAGTTTGGGAGAGTTCCTTCCTCTGCAATTTTTTGGAAGAGTTTGAGAAGGATGGGTGTTAGCTCTTCTCTAAATGTTTGATAGAATTCACCTGTGAAGCCATCTGGTCCTGGACTTTTGTTTGTTGGAAGATTTTTAATCACAGTTTCAATTTCATTACTTGTGATTGGTCTGTTGATATTTTCTGTTTCTTCCTGATTCAGTCTTGGAAGGTTATACCTTTCTAAGAATTTGTCCATTTCTTCCAGGTTGTCCATTTTATTGGCATAAAGTTGCTTGTAGTAGTCTCTTAGGATGTTTTGTATTTCTGCGGTGTCTGTTGTAACTTCTCCTTTTTCATTTCTGATTTTATTGATTTGAGTCCTCTCCCTCTTTTTCTTGATGAGTCTGGCTAATGGCTTATCAATTTTGTTTATCTTCTCAAAGAACCAACTTTTAGTTTTATTGATCTTTGCTATTGTTTTCTTTGTTTCTATTTCATTTATTTCTGCTCTGATCTTTATGATTTCTTTCCTTCTGCTAACTTTGGGTTTTGTTTGTTCTTCTTTCTCTAGTTTCTTTAGGTGTAAAGTTAGATTGTTTACTTGAGAGTTTTCTTGTTTCTTTAGGTAGGCTTGTATAGCTATAAACTTCCCTCTTAGAACCGCTTTTGCTGCATCCCATAGGTTTTGGGTCGTCGTGTTTTCATTGTCATTTGTCTCTAGGTATTTTTTTATTTCCTGTTTGATTTCTTCAGTGATCTCTTGGTTATTTAGTAACGTATTGTTTAGCCTCCATGTGTTTGACTTTTTTACGTTTTTTTCCCTGTAATTCATTTCTAATCTCATAGCGTTGTGGTCAGAAAAGATGCTTGATATGATTTCAATTTTCTTAAATTTACTGAGGCTTGATTTGTGACCCAAGATGTGATCTATCCTGGAGAATGTTCCGTGTGCACTTGAGAAGAACGTGTAATCTGCCGTTTTTGGATGGAATGTCCTATATATATCAATTAAATCTATCTGGTCTATTGTGTCATTTAAAGCTTGTGTTTCCTTATTTATTTTCATTTTGGATGATCTGTCCATTGGTGTAAGTGAGGTGTTAAAGTCCCCCACTATTATTGTGTTACTGTCGATTTCCTCTTTTATAGCTGTTAGCAGTTGCCTTATGTATTGAGGTGCTCCTATGTTGGGTGCATATATATTTATAATTGTTATATCTTCTTCTTGGATTGATCCCTGGATCATTATGTAGTGTCCTTCCTTGTCTCTTGTAACATTCTTTATTTTAAAGTCTATTTTATCTGATATGAGTATAGCTACTCCAGCTTTCTTTTGATTTCCATTTGCATGGAATATCTTTTTCCATCCCCTCACTTTCAGTCTGTATGTGTCCCTAGGTCTGAAGTGGGTCTCTTGTAGACAGCATATATATGGGTCTTGTTTTTGTATCCATTCAGCCAGTCTGTGTCTTTTGGTTGGGGCATTTAATCCATTCACGTTTAAGGTAATTATCGATATGTATGTTCCTATGACCATTTTCTTAATTGTTTTGGGTTTGTTTTTGTAGGTCCTTTTCTTCTCTTGTGTTTCCCACTTAGAGAAGTTCCTTTAGCATTTGTTGTAGAGCTGGTTTGGTGGTGCTGAATTCTCTTAGCTTTTGCTTGTCTGTAAAGCTTTTGATTTCTCCATCAAATCTAAATGAGATCCTTGCTGGGTAGAGTAATCTTGGTTGTAGGTTCTTCCCTTTCATCACTTTAAGTATTTCATGCCACTCCCTTCTGGCTTGCAGAGTTTCTGCTGAGAAATCAGCTGTTAACCTTATGGGGGTTCCCTTGTATGTTATTTGTCGTTTTTCCCTTGCTGCTTTCAATAATTTTTCTTTGTCTTTAATTTTTGCCACTTTGATTACTATGTGTCTCGGCGTGTTTCTCCTTGGGTTTATTCTGTATGGGACTCTCTGCGCTTCCTGGACTTGGGTGGCTATTTCCTTTCCCATGTTAGGGAAGTTTTCGATTATAATCTCTTCAAATATTTTCTCTGGTCCTTTCTCTCTCTCTTCTCCTTCTGGGACCCCTATAATGCGAATGTTGTTGCGTTTAATGTTGTCCCAGAGGTCTCTTAGGCTGTCTTCATTTCTTTTTATTCTTTTTTCTTTAGTCTGTTCCGCAGCAGTGAATTCCACCATTCTGTCTTCCAGGTCACTTATCCGTTCTTCTGCCTCAGTTATTCTTCTATTGATTCCTTCTAGTGTAGTTTTCATTTCAGTTATTGTATTGGTCATCTCTGTTTGTTTGTTCTTTAATTCTTCTAGGTCTTTGTTAATCATTTCTTGCATCTTCTCAATCTTTGCCTCCATTCTTATTCCGAGGTCCTGGATCATCTTCACTATCATTATTCTGAATTCTTTTTCTGGAAGGTTGCCTATCTCCACTTCATTTAGTTGTTTTTCTGGGGTTTTTTCTTGTTCCTTCATCTGGTACATAGCCCTCTGCCTTTTCATCTTCTCTGTCTTTCTGTAACTGTGGTTTTTGGTCCACAGGCTGCAGGATTGTAGTCTCATTGCACTTTTTAATGTGATGCTCAGCAAGGATTATAGTCTGAATGGGGTTGAACGTTATTGTGGCAAGTGGAAGTCTGCCAAATGTATACCATCCTTAGTCCATCGCATTGTTCAGAGAACAGGTAACATCCTGTTTGGAGGAGGCAGAGTGTTTAAAGCATGTTACCCTCTCTCACTCATTGAGTGGAGTTTAGTGACATGTAATGATAGTGATTTGTTTTCATGATGTAACATGTGAACAGCTTATTTACGGTTCTCTTGTATTTTTGTGCATGTTTGCTTTCAAGGAGAATGTAGTGATCAGAACTTTAATTTGCCTTTTAGGTCGATGCTAGATTCTGGGAATTTACGAGAGCAGATTAATGATTTTTATGTACAAAGTATCACAATATCAGTAAATAAAAACTTAAGGCCCAATATAAATCTATTAAAAATTCTATTTTATTAAAATCCTATTTTAATAAAAGTGTACATGTAAACATCTGTACTTGAGACATGGATTATTTTGTCAACTTATTTCTGCTATACAAGCTTAATTCTTAATTTCCACACTTGTTTGCATCACAGAATAAAGCTAGCTTTAAAATTGATTATTTACTTTTTCAGATCAAAACATAGATATTTTGGCAATAAGGAATCAGCTGCCAATTTAGTTGATGTACAACAATGGCAGCAATTGCTTTTCATTGTTGGCCTTCCACTTAAAAATTAAGTATAATTTATTTTTGTCGGAAATCCAAGTCACTACAGATATTAATGATTGGTTTGAAAAAGATGCTTTTTTAAAGGTTTGCAGTCTTGTGGTAAGTTCAATAAGTATACATAATGGATACATCTAGACTGAACCAAGTATTTGCTTTTTTTATTAATGTATTTTTTCTTATGATTCTCCTTCAGCAAACCAAAGTGCTTAATAGACTGTTTTGTTGTTGTGGCATCATGGATTGTGCTGTTTCAGATCTCTTACTACATGCTAATAGCTTTTTCAGTTTTGATGATCAGACTCTGCTCTTAATATTTATCCATTTTCTTACTGTACAAGTTTGCAGGCTAATAATGCTGTTTAAAGCTTGCTTGATGAGGAACAATGAAAATTAAATCTCTTTTTTTAAAACAACTGAAGTAACAAATTTTGTTAGATGAGAGTGTTAGAATTTTTATGGAGAGTGTAGTGTCACTGGTTTCCTTACGCCAGAATGTTGATCAGCCTAATTATCTAAGAATCTTCTGGTTCTCCAGCGTGCTACAGCTGTGACTTTCCCTTTGTCTTTGAAATAACGATCTTCCACACTGTGTGTGCACAAGGGAATGTTTTTTCACAAGATAATGTTTTTTTTCATATTTGAGTTTCACTCCTTGTTGAAATGATACTGTTTGCTAAATATATATTAAGAGTCCTGGTTATTTATCTGCTCCAGTAAAACCACACCAGTCATCCAATTGTGAAATATTTTAAATCAGCCATATGAAAAGAAAATTTAGTGCAACTTAAGCTATTTCTAATAATTCTCCAAAAAAACTGTATTTCCCCACCATATCTTTCTAATTAGGCAATGCATTATTTATCCGTTTTTACAATTTCCTTACCCTCCTTGGTTATGTATGGATATTTCTGATACAGTTTTAATTTGTTTATTTTTATACTACTGGTTACTAATAATTATTGGACCCACATTAAATGCTGTTCAAATTACATATGACAAGAAGGGTGCTATTCCAGATTTGTGATTGTTTTTCATTTTCAAAAGAGTACTTGTTCCTTAAAAATTTCTGTCCCATCCAGCTGTTGTGGCATTTTCCTTTAATTTGGATTCAAGAAGAAGATGGGTACGCCACAAACTCTACTATTCATGCGGAGCTGGTCTGGCAGTGGAAGAATTGTAACTGACTTGGCAACCTGACTTGTCTCAAATGGCTTCATCTCTGAGCTCCTCATCAAGGAAGATGTTTAAGTCTAGCACATGAGTAGGACATTATGGAATAATCAACACTGACCTGAGTGGAGAAAACCTGGTATAATCATCATCAGTGTGTATAAGTCAGAGGGCTGGTTTTGGTGAGGCCTTTCTTCCTGGCTTGGAGACAACCACCTTCTTGCTGTGTCGTCACATGGCCTTTTCCCTGTGCACACATGGAGAGAGAGAGAAATCTCTGGTGTCTCTCCCTCTTTTAGGGACACTAGTCCTTTTGGATTAGGGCCCACCTTTATAATCTCATTTAACCTAATTACCTCCCTAAAGGCCCTATCTCCAAATACATTCACATGGGGTGTTAGGGTTTCAACATATGAATTTTGGGGGCATACAGATCAGTGTATAACACAGTGCTACTACATATGAAACACTTAACATGTGCTGGACACTCATTTACAGACAACCTGTTTTACACATGAGGAAACTGAGATCCTGAGAGATTAAGTGTCTTACTCAGGATCACAGATAATAAGGGACAGAGTTGGGATTCAAACCCTTGCAATCTGGGTTTAGAACCTGAGTCTTTACTTGTTAGTTATTCTGTCTTTAATAGTGGTATATTTAGTTTTTCCTTGCAAAATTAACTTTGGGTCTAATATTGGAAGAGATTGTTTTCTGCTTATTTGTATAGAATATAAAATCGGTTTTCAACTTAAAAAAAATTTTTTTTTTTTTTGTAACTGACTTTTTACCTGTTGTAACAGTTAAGAGGGCAGACTCCAGAGCCAGAGTTTATGGGTTCAAAGGTCTTATTCTGGAAAATAGGGAATAGAGATCATCCACATAGTTGGGATGTTGAGAAAATTAAATGAGAGAACACTTATTAAGGACTTAGAAGTGAGCCTGGTGCACAGTACTCGGTAAGTATTGTGTGTGTATTAAAGATAGGGCAGTAAATAAAAAATGATCTCAGGCAAGAGTTATTTTCCCTCCCTGTCTTAAGGAAGACGTGCCTTATGGAAAGTGTTTTGTTATAAATCTTACACACCTTCTAACCAGTGGCAGCACAGGGTTCTTCACAGTATTTATATGCCCTGGCAAACTTGCCGGTTACGTAAGTCTTTACAAAGTGAATGTTGTTTTCGATTTTTTTTTCTCTAAGTGCTTTGAAGATGTCATGGGAATATTATTGGGTTTTTTTTTTGACCTGTAGGTTATTAAATTCCTGTTAAACCAAAAGATCTTTATATGCTGCTACATGCCTAAAGGACAACCTGTGGCTTTCTGGTATAAGAATAGAACCCCAAATATCTAAAATATAGACATGCTCAGGTTTCACTGGCTCCTGACGTGGTTACCCAGCTGATGTGCTGTTTCTGGGCCTGGACACTTCTTATGTGTCCTTTTACCACCACAGATTCTGTGGCTGCAGGAGCAGAACCCTTGCTCCTCCACAGCTCTTTCCCTTCCCAGCTCACCCCCAGTTCTGGTTCTACTTGAGTCTGCTGCCATTCACTTCCTAAGGCAGGGCCTGAAGCAACGAGATGGAACATAAGAAGGGGAAAGAGAAGTCTGCAAGGTGAAGGAAAGCCCTGGCAGATGCTTGCTGCTCTCTGCCTTTGTTCTACTAGGTTGGTCGGCAGCATGAAAGCAGGAAATACTTCCTGGACGTTCCTTAGTTCCCCCAATAGAAACGTAATTCTGGAAACCTTCACTAGTTTCTGTGCCAGGATTCAGGCTTAGTCCTGGGTTCACAGCCCAGTGGGGGAAGATGGCATGTAAACATTCATGCACAGTATATTCAGTGCCAGGGCAGAGGAACTAATACTGCTTTGGTTGTCTTGGAAGCCATCAACAAGAAGAGAAATCATTTGTGTTGGGTCCTGAAGGTTGATTGCCAGGGTCACTGGTTGCTAGGTACAACTGAACTCATTCTTGGTTGTCTTATGTGGCAAATTGCCATTTGTGGGCTCGTCAGGGAACCAAACTACCAAAGATAACATTGCTTCTGGGGGAAATTGTTTCTGTTTTAAGCAACTGATTCACAAATGTAACTTTGGTACACAACCCATTTATAAGTTGCTATCATATAATTGTTTATTTTTATGACTACTTATATATAACAGTGCTTCATTGATAAGCTTTCTGGTCAAGTTCACATTGAGATTTTTTTCAGCAGTGATAATGGAGTTATACTAATGCCCCGTTAGTATTCTTGCTCAGTGCCCACTTTGACTATTAACATGCATTTGTAGGACTTGGGTTGAGCACTCAGTCTATGGCCATGAGAAAGATCCAAGCTGTGGAACCCACATGCACATCAAAACTACCTCATTGTGGGCTTCCCTGGTGGCGCAGTGGTTGAGAATCTGCCTGCTAATGCAGGGGACACGGGTTCGAGCCCTGGTCTCGGAAGATCCCACATGCCACGGAGCAGCTGGGCCCGTGAGCCACAACTACTGAGCGTGCGCGTCTGGAGCCTGTGCTCCGCAGCAGGAGAGGCCACGACGGTGAGAGGCCCGCGCACCGCGATGAAGAGCGGTCCCCGCACCGCGATGAAGGGTGGCCCCCACTTGCCGTAACCAGAGAAAGCCCTCGCACGAACCGAAGACCCAACACAGCCAAAAATAAATAAATAAATAAATAAAGTAGCTATAAAAAGTCCTCTAAAAAAAAAAAAAAAAAAAAAAACAACTACCTCATTGTAATAACTTAAATAATTAGTTAAGTACAGTAATCATAAAACTATAAAAATCAATTAATGACAGGTGGTGTATGAAAATAAATCACAAAACAAGTACAGTGAAAGAATAAGCACCCAAACTCTGAAAGTACCTACTAATTCATACTATGGGAAATGATATTTCTAAAAGCTTAATGAGTTTTTACTGTAAATTTCCATTAATCTATGATGGTTCCTTTATATCTTGTAATACTTTTCTCAACATTTGAACTTCTTTCTAATCTACTCTTTCCCCTAGGAATTATATAAATGCTTCTGCTCCCCATGTGATCTGGCTCCTCTTTATCAACATTTCTTTTTTCCAGCCTCTCCCGTGAGTTCTAGGTTCCATCATACTGAATGAAGTGCCAGCAGTTCCTTAGATGAGCCAAGCTCTCTCCTGTCTGGTCTTTGGTATGTCCCCCTCCCCATGCCCAACTTGGCAACTCCACCCCTTTTGGGACTCGGCTTAGAAGTCAGGTATCCTTGGCCAGACTTCCCTGACATGACATGTCAAGGCTAGATAGATGTTTCTACAGGCTCTACCAAACCTACAAAAAGACTTGGATGTGTCCTTATCACAAAGTTGTACCTATTAGTCCCCTTACCTAGACCTTTAGACTGCTTTTAATCCATTATTTCATCCCAAGAACTTTAGCCCAGTGACTGACATGTAGGAGGCACTCAAATATAAATATAAATACTATATATATGTTGAATAAATTAGTAGGTTTTATTTATTTTTGTCTCTTCTCTCTCCAAAATGTTTTAATTAACTGATAGCCACGCTCTTCACTGGCTATCATTAACGCATCAAAATGCATAGATGTGTGGAACCAACAAATTTATACTTTCTTAATTTGGGTCCTCACATAATCATATGAGGAGCAAGTGGCAATAGAAACATGGTATATTGTGATAGGTGTAGCTTGATTCTATGACATCTTACATTCAGGAAATTCAAGGTACGTTTTTTACGTAGATTTATTTGCTACTCCTTCAAGTATTGTATTTTGGATTCTGTTTGTTTGGGATTCATTTTACATATTGAAGAATTTCCTTCTTGTGCTAAGGTACTTTGTGTTTATCTTTTGTTTGCTTGTTTGCTTTTAGTCCTTTCTCTGAATTGCTGGAACCCAGAGCTCCAGTGACCTACATGCACTTCAGACTCTACACAGTGGCCTGAATTTACTGCCATCTCCTTGGATGGCAGTAAGCTAAACATTTGAAAAATTACTGCATCTCAGGGTACCAAAGGAGGTCACTGGAGTTTAGTCCAGCTAATAAGTTTTTTTGTCCTATTTATTTTCCCTTGTCACTGTTGCTCTGGGCTCTAGGAATTTATGAAGAGTATGTTGCTTTTTTTTTTTTTTTAAACTTAAAAATCACCTACCTTGATTTTCTTTAAGGAGCAAATAACAAAATATCACGTCTAAAAATAAGTTATTTCAGAGATGGTACATGACAGTCCCACCAATGCAATGAAAAACTTTATTTGTCATAATATAGATACTCTCAATATCAAATACTGTGGAAATTGCAAGCATTTTGCTCCCATTCTCAATATAATAAAGACAAAAAATAGCAATAAGACTAAAAACCATTTTCCAGCCAGGCACTGTGAAATGATTGTGACTCAGAACTGCTTAGGTCTCTGGGCACATAGGATGCCAGTGTTTTGTTTCTGCAGAGTCTAGGTCAACTAAACATACATGTTTCTTGTTTGTTCACATAACTTTATAGCTGTTGCATCATTTCATTAAAGTTAAAAGGGGAAATTTGTTTTTAGAGCAGCCGAGGCGTTACTCATCACATCTTTTTGAATCCCTACTATTGAGCCATTTAGGAGCACCGCTCATCTCAGAGTCCTGCTGTTCCTCATCCTTAAGGTGAGGGACCCCTTCACCTGGGGTGTGTTTCATTTCTGCCTTGGGGCTGCCCTGGCCTTCACCCATAAAAGTCCTGATATTATATTTCAGTTTTTATCCTACCCTCTCCCTTCTTACAGACTTCCCGACCTTTGTCAATCTCTCCTATATTAGAGAGAGAATCTGTTCCCTGAGTATCGTCAGGTGTTGAGACAGTGTTAAAAGAAGCGTAGCTACAGCCCTATTGTGACTTATATAGTCTCAGCATCGTGGCCGCTGGAAGTGGCAATTCTGGAAGGCCCTCCGTAGCTCAGTACTGAGTTGATTCAGTCTAGTGAAACTTGATCGCCTCTTAGTAAAGAGGATTTCTGGAGAGCAAGTATGATATTAGCAAGAGTAGGCCTTGTTTTCCCTTGACCACATGAGTGAGAGAGATTTGCTGTTTTCTCATTTTAGTGTAGCCCTTTCAAGTTCAGATATTAGGTTTTTGAACCCTCATTATATTCTTAACAGGTGGAAATTTATTTTTTTTCTACTACTTTTCAAGGGGAAAACATGTTTTTAATTTGTCAGCTGCCTTTAAAGGAAAAGGACTTTGGGGAGGACTCTGAACACCAGCTTTACGGCAGGGTTGAATGTATGGGCAGTGATATTCTGTGTTCTCCTTCTCCCTCTTGCTGACCGTGGGCAGGTGCCCCTCCTAAAGTTATCTGTCTTGGCAGAGCACGGCTACTGAATTGGATTTAGCCATTGATCCAGTGAGACTGAGTTCCTTTGGCATCCTGTCATTTCTGTACTTCCGTATGGTACCTGGTCTGTAGTAGATGTTTAATACATGTTTCATGAATAAATTTGCTTTTATAGTGTCTCCTGAACAATTTGTGTGTCAAGTCAGGGAGCAGGCTTCTTTCCTAATGGTTATGCTTAGGAGAATCTTAAGTATTCAACTGAATATCCACTTGCGTTTTACCAGGTGTCCTGGAGCAGTAGAATGTACATAAATTAATGGAGCCTGTTACCTAGGAAAGGCAGACACCTCATCAGAGAGGATTAGGCTGAGATACGCTTTTACTGGCCAAAGAAATTAGCCCCTTCTCCCCCAGCCTGACATTCTACTTGAGCAGAATCCATAGGACATATTCTTCTGTTACAGCTCTGCTTCATTACTTTGTAGGGACTGTTGAATTCCCTGCTATAAACAGAATGTATGAAAATAATGACAACTTAGGAAAGTGTTACCATGAAGGTTTGATTTTAATTCTGTAACAAAGCTGGAACTACCAGGAGAGCCATCAAACACAATTCCCCAGTTATTTATTTATTTATTTTTAAAATTAATTAATTAATTAATTTATTTATTTTTGGCTGTGTTGGGGTCTTCGTTTCTGTGCGAGGGCTTTCTCTAGTTGGGGCAAGCGGGGGCCACTCTTCATCGTGGTGCGCGGGCCTCTCACTATCGCGGCCTCTCTTGTTGCGGAGCACGGGCTCCAGACGCGCAGGCTCAGTAGTTGTGGCTCACGGGCCTAGTTGCTCCGCGGCATGTGGGATCTTCCCAGACCAGGGCTCGAACCCGTGTCCCCTGCATTGGCAGGCAGATTCTCAACCACTGCGCCACCAGGGAAGCCCCCAGTTATTTTTTTAAATGACAATTAAATGTTTAAACGTTAGATATAATAGCTTCCTAAAGCTAATCTATTTATTCTCAGAAATTTTAAGTCTATCATGTTATTATTATCAATAGTAGTTTTAGTGTTCCAAGAACCTTGTGGCCTGCCCCAGACCTTTACATGAATTCTCTAACTTGGCAACGGTTAATTTTCAGCTTACTAATAATTTTGAAAAATAGTTCATGGAACAATCTAGACCTCTTGAGTTGTGTCTTTCTACCAGCTCTGTATCTCCCGCTGGTTATTTTTCAGTCAACAAGTTGGGGGTGCCACCACTCCAGAAACTTCCCTTGTAGTCCTGGGATCCCAGAGTTCTACCCTAAATATTTCATCATGAAAGTTTTAGTGTCTCTTCAATTGAAGTTACTTAATTCACAGTCCTTATTTTGGACAAACCAAGTCTTTGAGTCATTAAATAAATCCAAGCATTGAGAATTATTTCATTTGCAGTCAAGGTTCAGAGAAAAGATAAGGACTTCGTATGTTATAGGAAGTCCTTTGGGTCCTGATATTTACATTCTGGTCCCAATGACTGCCCGAATGAGTTTTCTAACATGGAGTTGATTATCACCTACTCCCAAAGCAGCATCTAAGAATCTTTCAATTTAGATGAAGCAACTTCTGAAATAATTGGTCAGTATAGGAGAGAATGAGGTTTTCCTAAAGCCATGGCCTCTGGGTTGTTGTTTTTATTTCTTAGTTTTTTTTTTTTTTTTTTTTTTAATGAGGATCTTGAATCAGATGCGTATGTTTGATTGATTGATTGATTGATTGATTTTGGCTGTGTTGGGTCTTCGTTTCTGTGCGAGGGCTTTCTCCAGTTGTGGCAAGCGGGGGCCACTCTTCATCGCGATGCGCGGGCCTCTCTCGTTGCGGAGCACAGGCTCCAGACGCGCAGGCTCAGCAGTTGTGGCTCACGGGCCCAGCCGCTCCGCGGCATGTGGGATCCTCCCAGGCCAGGGCTCGAACCCGTGTCCCCTGCATTAGCAGGCAGATTCTCAACCACTGCGCCACCAGGGAAGCCCCTATTTCTTAGTTTTTATTTAGTTTTTGGTCAGTCTCCTGAAGGGTCCAGAAAATGGAAAAGATTGCCCTTAACTTTCATGACTTAAGCTCACAGTGTAAGAGAAAATGCTCACCCAAAAGAACATAGAAAGCAAAACCCTCTTTATCTTAGAATTGGATGTAAGCTTAAAGGCTTTTCTTTAGTCATTTCACGACTGCCATGGAATTGTGAACACTTGAGTACCAAAACAGTCAAATTTCTAACTTATCTCCCGATCAGAATGAAAACGATAGCAATTCACTCGACCTTTAAATTTAGGCCTTGTTTTCTATAGTATTATTTCATAATATCATATTCTAAAGCACTGTTTCTCATCTCTTTACCCATGTTATATCATTCCCCTCTTATTTAGACCTA
Organism: Balaenoptera acutorostrata; assembly: GCF_949987535.1. Taxonomy (NCBI): domain Eukaryota; kingdom Metazoa; phylum Chordata; class Mammalia; order Artiodactyla; family Balaenopteridae; genus Balaenoptera; species Balaenoptera acutorostrata. Next base: position 63,352,944 of record NC_080071.1, on the reverse strand, counting down.
TAAGAGAACTGCCATTCATCATCATCTTGAAATTCATTTATAATAGTTCATAATAATTTATGCATAATATCACTGCAGTAAGAAAACATTGACTGTTTTTTTAAATGAATTTCTAAAATATATCCCACTTTCCATTTTGCTTTCTGAAAGAAGAGTTTTGGAGAGTCAGAGGATTTTAAGAGTAGAATGAATCTTGGAAGCCATTGTGGATAAAGGAGGCTCACTTTGCAACTGAGGAAAGTGAGGCTCAGTTTCAGTGGCTCACCTGAGAATAGTGAATTCATGAGCTAGTGCAGTAGTAATTACAGATCTTGGTTTTCTGATTACTTTTCATTGCATTGCTCCTTTTGATTGTATCAGACTGCCTCACTCTTTTAAACCAAGTTTTGTACCAGTAATCAGATTTTGCAAGGGTCGTCAGGGCCATTGTATCACTGACCTTGTCTATGTCATTGTTATTATTACACCCAGCTAATTCCGGTATAGAAAATGGAAGTGCTTAATTATGATCCTACCTTGGTTTTCACTATTTCTGTGCCTATGCTTAATTTCTTTATTAATCCACATTACTTCTGCCCTTCAGATCTGAGAACTAGAAAGTTTGTGCTTGGATGCTTTACTGTTAATAATCCTTTGCCTTAACAGTGCCTGAAACTTACTTTTATCACATTTACTAAAATGTGTACAGGAATATGGTTTCAGAGAGAGTGCTAGACTATACCTTTTACATTTAACAAAAAAGTTCTTTGGAGCTAATGCCCTTGGGATACTTGATAATGAAAGTCGGAAGGGTGTTAAAAATCTAATTTAGAAATACTTCACCAATTTGGTAAAGAGAAAAATTCTGAATCGTGAGTCTGATAGCAAATATACATTTATTAGACTTTTGATTGGTTATGGATATGTGCTGAACTTTATGAGTAAAAGCACAAATATCAGAACGTATTGTATTCTATCTTATATTTTTTCTTGAAGTACTTAAAATATTATCCCTTTGAACCTGCTTCACAGTTTTTTCTTGTTAAAGAATACGGCAATAATGGCTTTAAACATGAACTCTTAAAACAAATGATTGGGACCAGAGCTTTTGTATTTTTTATGGAGTTTTATCTTGACCAAAGAACAATAATGTGTACCCTTTATTTTCATAGTGCTTGCTATATTGTAAGAAAACCAGACAAAGCCCTGAGTTTCCTTTTGAAATAAGACTGATTTTTTTGTTGTTCTATGGCCAGAGAAGCTGAAGAAAAAAATCCGAAACTTGGAATTTAGGATTTTACAACCTATAATCACATATTCTATGTCTACCAGTGTCCATCCTTCTACTCCCAACACCACCACTTATACCTGACTCCCCCCACCCCTTGCAGCACTACATGTATTTCAAATGTCGCCTAAAATACAAACTTAGTCCTCTGATTAAGTCCTAGATACTGTTGAGTACTCAATTAGAAAGACCTGTGGTTTCTAATGCAGAGAGTTTATGACCTGGTGTGTTTCAGCTAATTTTAATTCTTTTAGATGTCTTGTACACAAATTACTTGATTACCTCCTACATCTCTCTTAATCTGGGTTACTGAACATAATAATAAGGTTTTGCTTTTTTTTTTTTTAATAGACCCATTCATCACTCAGATCTTTTAGCACTTCACAAACAGCTGGTGGCAAGCAGTGTTACTGACATTTTTTTAGAGTTTTTTTGGCTGCTTTTTTTTTTTTTTTATTACACTTGATTGTCATGAGCATGACCAAGGAAGGAAAAAGGGAGACCAGCTTTTGTTTAATCCATGGTGATCAAAAGAAGTCCCCAATAATAATTCAGACTGATTTTGACAGTAATTTGTATTGCAAAATATGAGGCTCACTCCAACTTTTCTTTCTCTTTTCCTTTTTTTTTTTTTTTTTAAGAAAATCTTCTCTTTGATGGAAACAAAGTTTTAGTTTTAGCCAGAATATTTTGTTCTTATTTTAGAGGACTATTCCTTAGTCCCTTTACCTTCATCATCATGGGAGGGGCCTATCAGTGCTCCTGTACCTCATTTGATTTGTAAAAAAATTCCTAACTTGTCCTGAAAATGAGCTGACTCATCCATTTTGGTTAAGTGTCTCCAGTGGCGTGTTGGTAAACGTTTACCAACCAGCACTCAGGACCAGGATGAGGTAGAGTGGGATTGATTTATAGCATGTGCCAATTACCATGATGAAAATACCCCTATGGACAATTCCATCCTACCAGTATGATGTTACTAAGCAGAAGATTGATCAAGGCTGTGAAGTAGCACAGTACTATATAATCTTCCCACCATGTAGATAACAACAGGTGTAAATAGCCTTAAAAGCACAGGTCACAGTAAAATGTCATAAAATATTTAGGAAGTGATGCATTTTGAGTCTTTATTACATTTGTTTTTAACATAATTTATTGAATTGTAATTTTATGTAATTTGATGTTTGATAATGGATGTGGTTAAACAGGTGGCCCACAACATGCCTGAAATTTAACAGTCTGCTCTGAGTTGCTATGAACCCTCCTTAGAAGACCCCTGTCAATGCTTTGTGGCCCTGAGTCCAGCTACATGTGATTTGTTTCTTTGATTATTATCCTTGCCTTTGAAAATGCTGCTGCTTATTCTCTGTAGTTCACACATTATTTTTATCATCATCATTAATATAAATATTTTAATAAGTTGCTTAGGTTTGATAATATGCTTGCTTCTACATAAAATAAGTTAAAGATAGATGTTCATTGTCCCTTAGAAACTTAAAACCCAAGAAAGATAGTACTAGTCATGGAGAGAATAGAAATATATAAAATGTAAACATTGAACAATAACTGAGTTAAAGCTTCATGTTTTCCCAAACTTAGGTAAGGAAAAGATGTTCCATTCTATTCTGATTAGTTCAGTACTGCCTTTGGTGGATAAAGTATATTTAAAATATATTTTGTTGAGCACTGCCCCCATCTCTTTCAATTTTTGTATGAATAGATACTGATTTTGGAGACATTCCTTCACATTCCAGACAGGAAAACAGTGTTAGTCATTATACTGTTGTATGCTAGTTTAGCTTCAAAGAACAAAGGACACTCCCATAGTCTGCCCAGGATGGACTTTGGAGACTACTGGGCACATATGAAGAATGTTTAGGGCTTGTTGGCGAATAACAGAGGGAGAAGGGGTTTCCTTTTACTGAAGAAGAATGCTCAGCAGGCTGGTCAAGGTTGACAGTGACATGCCAGTCTTGTCACTGGAGACCACAGCATGTGAATTTCTCTTCTGTTACCAACGGAGAATACTTGGTAGCAACCCAAGCTCTCCCCAAAGAGAGGCATGCTGTAGAAATGTCTACCCTTTTATATGATTAGATCATTAGAGAACTTATTAGCTGAGCTTGTCCAGAAATGCATTTCCTGAGCAGTTTTCATAGTTTTGCTCTTACTGAGAACAGTTACAAGCAGCAGGTAAATAAAGAATATATTTCCTACTTTATACTTCATATTTCTTCTATTATAGCTGATGTGATAAATTATTTTTAGAGTTTACTAACAGGAGGTCATTTCTTTCCCTTACAGCACACTTTTCTTTTTCTTAAGATAAGGATTCTTAACCTTTAAAATGGTGAATCACTATATTGTATACCTGTAACTTATATAATATTGAGTATCAACTATACTTGAATTAAAAAAAAAAGCAAAAACAGATAAGGCTTCTATGTAACATATTAATCCTTGCAATTTTTATCTTGGTGATCAGGAATTGAAAGTTAAATTTAACAGATGTGTGTTAATACGTGTGATTGAGACTTGTTTCCTGATCACTCTTCATGTTTGACTTTTCTCTCTTTTGTATCTATGTCATTCTTTATCAGCAAGTGCAGATCTTCTAACAGAAGGTAGGGCATACATAATAAACACTTTAGTTTGAAGAGGTGTTAATGGAAAAAGTAATAGTCATATTTGTGATGTAATTTATGCCATGCTGGTAGGTGCTGTTGCTTGTCTGTAATCCCAGTTGCTGTTCCCAGTCACCATTCTCTACTCCATCACTTGCTTCACCAGTAGGATCCTGATTTGGGGCATGTTGTGATTGACCTATTATGTTCAGAAGTATATGATGTGATTGACCTATTACGTTCAGAAGTATATGATGTGATTGAGGGGTTATGTCCAGAAAATACCATTACCTGGTGTTTCACAGGGAGTACTGTGGCACTGCACAAACAGTGCAAATATCAGAGATGGGAAGAGATATCATATGGCAAAAGGGTGATGGCGCCTCTCATCACCACAGTGGGGAGAACAACACCGACCCAATGTGGAGAATGCCTCCAGCATCCAACACGCGAGTCAGAGAAAGGAATTTCATCATTTCCAAGACTAAGAAGCTGTTTCAAAGATTAACGTACTGAACGGCGACTTCTTCCCCTGAACATTTCAACGTAGACCATTCCTGTGACGCCGGGGGTCCTGGCACACAGTGAACTGTTAGGATCCTTTATTCTCATTGCCAGAATGCAGCAATGCAGAGTGAGCATAACCAGGGAAGCAGCATCCTAGCGTCATTAGGATTCATTGAATTACATGTCACACAAGACCACTTTGTGAAGCCTAGCAGGTGTGTTACCTTCCAGACAATCCCATTCCTGGATGACATTTGTGGTCAGCCTGGTAATATAGTTGACAGAATAATTTCCAGTTTCTGGTCTCATGTATTCAAATCCAGGTACTATGTTTTGAGTAGCCATATGCCTCTGGCTAGGCTATATTAAGATATACTATTATATTTGCATTGTTCTTTGACCATACTCATTTTAAACTATTCATTAGATTTTAAAAATTATACTGTAGAATGGTTGAAGCTTTCACAGGAAAATAAGCTGGTTTATATATCATTAATTATTTAACAACTTACGAAGAGTTATAGCACATGAGAGAACTTTTTTCAATTAAAACATGGTTATAAGAGTCCAGGTATAACATTCTATTCTATTTTATGTTTAAGTAGACTACTGAAATAAATTCTCACATTTCATTGATGAACAAGTTTATTACCTAAAAGAAAATGTAATCAGTTAAAAAAAAAAATTGCACCATGAGAAGCTAAATATGTCTCATTTTGCATTGTTGTTTTGTTATTAGTCTCATAAAGGAAAGTTATTAAAATATTGTACCAGGAAAGTACACCTGTAAATAATATAGACTTACTGGAAAATTACATAAAAAGTGGTTACAAAGAAGAGAGCTTGGACAAATATGTTACAAAACGTTAACATATAAACAGATATCACTATTTCACTGCTCTTGTTAGTTTATTTGGCTTCCTTTACTTGTGAAATAAATATATTTTATATTACCATATGAGCCTTCTTAAATTTCTGGACTGTTTAAAATGAAATTTATTGCCATATCAGTGTTTCTAAAACGGAAGAGTCTTTTTGGAAGAATGCCATTGGCCCAATGAGATAGGAGAAATGCTCTGTGTAATTTGAAAACACATTCCTTTAGGTGAATTAAAAGGCTAAGTAGACCATTTTAGAAATTAATATAATTCTCTTGGGAGATACCATTACATTCAAAGATACTGAAATTATCTCCAAAATGTTGTATGAGAAATTTATTAACTTTTGACTCATAAAACCTCCTGCATGTGAGGTTGCATTTCTATTTGTATTTGTTTTTGTTAACCAGTTTTATTTACATTGGAAGAGGTTTTCAGTTTCATCTTTACTCTAGTACTTGAGAGTGAAATCACCTGTTTGTACACTAATTTTTGCAGGATTATGTATCCCTTGCATAAATCTATTTGTTCTTTGAATTTGCATTCATGGAGTTCTACCTGGGTCTCTCAGTGCCCCTGGATGGGGAAGGGGGAATGGATTGTTTTGTGTCTGTTGCTGTAACAAAATATTTTGAAGTACTTAATGCAAATTGCTCATTTTATTCTTTGTTTACATATTGCATTGAACTCTTCTGGTTTGTGTACCGTACAGTGTTTGAAGTTCTTATTCTATATCTCAATGTGCCTAACATAGTGTTTGGGGCAACTGACAGAAAGAGAAGTTGACTTGTAGATTTTTAAAGTACAATCTGGACCATCAGTGCTGTGGAATTTGATGCTGAGATGCTTTTTTTAGGGGCTTCCTAGGTACTTGATTGGCTGGTTTGAAGTATTGGAAGTAACTACTGAACTAGGGGTGTGCGGTGGGGTGGAATCAGAGTCTGGTCTCTGGATAATGGTCTGTGTAGAATCTAAGCAACTAAACAAGGTGTATTTGTCCACAGACTTCAAAATACATTGTTGGTGACCCCTGTGTTCTCTGTTACCATTTCCCCTCTTAAGCAGGTGATGGAATTAATTTCAAGAATTAAAACTATTGCCCTAATTATTTTAATATACATCTTAGTTCTAGTTCCTCCTTTATGCTTTCTCCAACCTGAAGTGATAGGGTTCTAAATGTGTTTATTCCTTTTCTTTTTTGTCTTTACCTCTTTTTCCTTTACCTTTTACTTTGTTTCACTTAGGAATTAAATTGAAAACCTCTAACTCTGCTTCATGCTGTTGCCCTTTTTTTCTTTCTTTTCTCTCTTTTTCTTTCATTTTTCTTGGTGCTTTCTTATTTCTCTGGTACTCAAATTGTATGTGTCAAATTAATGCTACGGAACTTTACACTGAAACTTGGTTAAAATGGAAATTTGTATAGTATGTATATTTTACTATAGTATGAAAATATATTAACTTTCTGATAAAACATTAAAAGTGCCCTATTGATGGATAGCTCGCAATATAGCACAGAGTAAACCTCCTGAAGATGAAAACATAGTGGAGTACAGTCCTGAGGCTGTATTACTGCCAGCCTCATGCCTATTCACACAGCGGGTCTACAGCAGCACCAACTAGCCCTAGAGCTTGAGCAGGTTGGGGAAGTTTTCCTCCAGCCTCAGAATGCCTTCACCTATGTTAAAGCCAAATGTTCGTGTAAGTCTCTTCCCCATTTGTACTGTTTCTACTCTCTTGGCTCTTTTATTGGGCAAAATGTCTACTGGGGACATTTTGCCTAACAGTATTTTTTTCCTTGGAATATTTTTTTTTGACATATGTACACACCCATGAAACCATCAGGTAATGAAGATAGCCATTTTCCCAAATGTTTCCATGAGCTATTTTATTATCTCTCCCTCATGCACCTCCCTATCCCACCCATGAACTGCTTTTTACTACTACGTATCAGTTTGATTTTTTTTCTGTCATTACATATCAGTAGATTTTCATGTACATGGAAGCTACATCATGTCCTCTTTGGTATTTGACTTCTTTCATTCAACATATTTATTTTTGGATTTATTGATGTTGCAGTCTGCATAAATCGCTTATTTCTTTTTATTGCTAAGTAGTTTTATATAAGGATATAGCACAATTTGTTTATTTACCTGCCAGTGGACTTTTAGGTTGTTTCTACTTTTTGACTATTACAAATAAAATTGCTATAAATATTTCTATATAATATTTTATGAACATACACTTTTATTTCTCTTGTGTAAATATCTAAGAGTGGAATGGCTGGACCATATTATAAGTGTATGCTTAAACTAACAAATTGTTTTCAGAAATGGTTGTATGATCTTATATTTCTACCAGTGTTAGAGTTCCAACGACTCTACATCCTTGACAACATTTAGTATGGTTAAGCTTTTAAAATTGTAGCCATTTTAATAGATGTAGCTTATATTTATATTTCTCATAACTAGTGGTGTTGAACATCTCTTTGTGTGCTTATTTTATATTCAGATATCTTCTTTGGTGAAAAGTCTGTTCAAAACTTTTGCCCATCTCATTAGGTTGTTTCCTTATTATTGAGTTTTAATGGTTCTGTATATATTCTGGGTACAAGTCTTCATCTGTTATATGATTTGATGATACTTTAGTCTGTGGCTTATCTTTTCATTCTCTTAAAAATATGTATGGGAAGAATAGAAGTTTTGATTTTCATGAAGTTCAGTTTATCAGTTCATTTTTCTATGAGTCATGCTTTTGGTGTCATAGCTAAGAGTCCTTTGACTAACTCTAGGTTGCAAAGGATTTCTCCTATGCTTTCTTCTTGAAGTTTTCTAGTTTTAGGTTTTACAATCAGATCTGTGATCCATTTTGAGCTAATTTTTGTGTAATGGGTGAGATATGGGTCTAAATTCATTTTTTTGCACATGGACATCTGGTTGTTTCAGTACGATTTTCTAGAGAGACTACTCTTTCTCCACTGTATTGGCCTTTGCACTTTTTTGAAAAAAGGATATCCATGCGTGTGTGGGTTTATTTCTGGACTCATAGCTGTCTTGATTAATGTAGCTTTGTAATAATGTTGTCTTGAAATTAGTGTTCTCTAACTTTCCTTTTGTAAAATTGTTTTGGCTAGTCTAGTTTCTTTGCATTTTCATAGAACCAATGTGTCAATTCACAAAAAAAAGGCTACTGGGAATTTGATGGGATTATGTTGAACATTAGTCTAATTTGGGGAGATTTTGCATCTTAACGTTGTTGGGTTGTCCAATCCATGAAGAAGGTATATCTTTCTATTTATTTAATTCTTCTTTAATTTTTTTCAGAAATCTCTTGTGTTTTTGGTGTATAGGTATTTCACCTAATTTTATTATAATGGTATTGCTTTTTTTAATTCCAATTTTTATTTTTTGTTACTATTATATAGTATACAGTTGATTTTTTATATTGGTCATGTATCCTGCAACCTTGCTACACTCACTCATTAGACTGTTATATGTGTGGTGTGTGTATTAATCCTCTGTATAGATAGTCTTGCCCTCTGTGAATAAATAATTTTATTTATTTTTTTCCACTCTTGATTGCTTTTATGTTTTTTGCTTGCCTTATTTCACTGGCTATAACCTCCAGTATAATGTTGAATAAAAGTGGTAAGCATGATTATTTTTGTCTGGTTTCTGATCTTAGAGGGAAAGCATTCAATCTTTCACATTCAAGTAAAATATGAAAAGTAGGCTTTTTCATGGATGCTCTTTCTCTGGTTGAGGAAATTTTCTTCTATTTCTAGTTTGCCAAGAAGTGGCTTTTTTAGATTAGTTTAATTTTAAAAGCAGGTATGGATGCTGTATGTGTCAAATGCTTTTTCTGCTCCTATTAAGAAGGTTGTATGGTTTTTATTTTTTTATTTTGTTAATGTAGAAAATTACATTGATTGATTTTCAAATGTTAAACCATCCTTGAATACAGGTAGAATTGTAATAAGTTCCACTTGGTCATGGTATATTATCCTTTTTGTATATTGTTGAATTCAAATTGCTAAAATTTTACTCAGAATTTTTGCATCTATTTCTGTAGTTTTCTATTCCTGTGATGCCTCTGTATGGTTGTCAGGGCCTCATAAAATGAGTTGTGAAATATTCTCTCCTTTTAATTTTTGGAGGAGTTAATGTAAAATTAATATTTCTTAATTGTTCAGGCTTGGAGTTTTTTTGTGGGAATGTTTTAAAATGAAATTTGAATTTCTTACTAGATAACAGGATTATTCAAATTATCGATTTCTGCTTGAATGAGCTTTGGTAGTTTTTGTCTTTCAATAAATGTTTACACTTAATTTAAGTTGTTAAATTTATTGGCTTTAAGTTTTTCATAATATTCCCTTACTGTCCTCATATTATCTGTAGACTTTGTCTTGATATTACCTTTGTCATTCCTGTTATTGGTAATTTTTGTCTTAATTTGTGTCTTCTTTTTTATTCATGGTCAGTTTGCCTAGAGAGGTGTGTGTGTGTGTATAAATGTATGTATAATATTTACTTGTATAAATATGAATCATCTTTAGGTTTAATTGATTTTCTTTATTCTGCTTTCTTAATTGATTTCCACTCTATTATTTCCATTTTGCTGCTTAGTTTGCAGTTAACTTCTTCTTCCTTTTCTATTTTTCAAAGTTTGAAGCTGAGGTCATTTATTCTGAGATCTTTATTCTTTACTAATATGTACATTTATTTCGTGCTCTTAATTTCCCCCTAAGTACTACTTTAGCAGCATCCTGCAAATTTTGATATGTTTGGTTTAGTTTTCACTCAATTCAAAGTACTTTCTAATTTCCTTTTGGTTTTCTTCTTTGACTTTGCCTATTTAGAAATGTTATTTTCCAAACATTTGTGAATTTTCTGGAGATCTTTTATTATTGATTTCGAATTTGATTCCATTCTTGTAAGAGAACATATTTTGTATGACTTGAAAGTTTTCAATTTAGGGACTTGTTTTAAGACCAAGAACATAATCTATCTTGATAAATGTATTGGGTGTACTTGAAGAGAATGTGTATTTGGCTGTTGGACAAATTGTTTTGTAGATATCAATTAGATATAATTGCTTGATAGTGTTTTTTTAAGTGTACTATCAGGAAAGGATGTTAGCATTTTTTTGATGATTTTAAATTTGTTACATGAAATATTGACAGGGGTACTGAAATTTGTGACTAATTGTGAGTTTGTCTATTTCTTCTTCTACTTTATCAGTTTTTCCTTTATTACTTGTGAAGATCTGTTGTTAGGTATATCATTATGAAGTGATCTTTTTTATCTTTGGCAATATTTCTTTGCTCTGAAATCTACTTCATCTGATTTAATGTTGCCACTCTAGCTGTCTTTTGATTACTGTTGGCATGGTAATTTTTTTTCCATCTTTTTACTTTTAGTCCATCTGTGTATTTATATTTAATGTGAATTTTGCACAGGCAGCATGTACATGAGTTTTAACTTTTAAAATCTAATCTGACAATATCTTCCTTTTAACTAGAGTATTTAGACCATTTGTATTTTATGTGATTATTCATATGTTTAGACTTAAATCTATTATCTTATTACTTGGGTTCCATTTTTCTATTTTTTCTGCTTTTGCATTAATTAAGCAACCTTATGATTCTATTGTATTTACTTTCTTGGTTCATTGGTATAACTCTTATGTTAGTGGTGGCTTTAAGCTTTATATTTTTCTTTTCATCATTAACTTATCGGAGTCTAGCTTTTTTTTTTTTTAAAGAAATTCACGTTCTTTTATTTATTTATTTATTTATTTATTTATTTATTTATGACTGTGTTGAGTCTTCGTTTCTGTGTGAGGGCTTTCTTTAGTTGTGGCAAGTGGGGACCACTCTTCATCGCGGTGCGTGGGCCTCTCATCATCGCGGCCTCTCTTATTGCGGAGCACAGGCTCCAGACGCGCAGGCTCAGTAATTGTGGCTCACGGGCCCAGTTGCTCCGTGGCATGTGGGATCTTCCCAGACCAGGGCTCGAACCCGTGTCCCCTGCATTGGCAGGCAGATTCTCAACCACTGCGCCACCAGGGAAGCCCCCGGAGTCTAGCTTTTAAGTGATATTTTATTGAATGTAATTTTTTATTGAATGCCAGATGTTGTAGTTCTACCTTGTTGAATGCTGGATATTATTTTTATTCCTGTACATATTCTTGATCATGGTTCTGGAACACAGTTACATTTCTTGGAAACAGTTTAATCCTTTTAGGTAATAGTTTTAAAATTTGTTAGCTGTGCTCAATCTAGGTCTAACTATTCCCCACTTCTGAGCCACGAGCCTTCTGTGTAATAGACCCAATTTTGAGGTATTTCAGTGTGCTTGCTGGGAAGAGCATTGGTTTGCCCTTGTGTGTGGGCTGGCTGTGTTATTTCTAATCCTTCCAGGTTGTTTCCTAATAGACATGTGCAGATCAATACTCAGCTGAATATCTGAGGGAGACCTTCTGCAAATCTCTGGAGTTATTTCTTTTTGTTCAGCTCTCTCCTCTTTCCTGTGAACTCTACCTTAGACTCCTAGCTCCATCTTCTAAACACAGGAGGTCTGCTGGAGTTCACATTGGATGCATCTCCCTGATCGATGGCCTGGGAAACTCTATTTATTAGGGCAGTGAGCTGAAGCAATTGTGGGGTTCAGCATGTTTGTTTATTGTGTCTCGGGTATCTTTTGTTGCCTGATGAGCATCCTGCAAACTGTTGTTTTGTTTATTTTGTCTGCTTTTTTTCTCAGTTGTTTCAGGCAAGGAGATTAAATATCTAGTCCCTGTTACTTAATCTTGTTTGGAGCTAAAGTCTACCAGGAGTATTTTTTTAAAAGGTAAAGTTGACTTGTAAAGGTATACTCCAAAATTCTCTCTTTTTATTGATCAGTATAGGTATATTCTAATGGCATAAGCTTCCTATTGCTGAGAATAATTTCACCAGACATATGCATCTGCATTAACATTTATCATCCTCTTGGACAGATTGTGGACAGACTTACTTAGCAGAGGCTTTCAAATGATTATGAATCCAAAAAGTATAGTAATAAATATAAACTAGTCATTCTTGCCTTAATAAGAGAATTTTGAGTAAAAGGAATTGGATTTATGCCCTAACTTTCATTTAAGAAATGCATGACCTTGGGAGTACTATTTATTTTTTTACGTATAATCCTCAGTTCTCTCAGGAATAGGTGGAAATGTTGGTTTAATCAGCTTATGAGTACAAATTAAAGTAGATATTAATTATTCACCCTGATTTTTCATTTTAAATATATGATGTTAATGCACACTGTTTCTTTTCAAAATAAGGTTTATAGAAACATTGAGCTTTTTATATATCTAGAATATAGTAAAGTATTGTTTTTATGTTGATCTGAATGTGCAGTGTAGTTTCAATGATTCCAGTGGGATGATCATACAGTAATTACAAACTTAAGTAGTTCATGTGTCTCAAAATGTTATCATTACATATATTAATGCTATTCAAAATGCAGTTGTAAAAAGAAATATGAGGAAAATTATTAAATGATTACCAGAATGAAGTTGAGTTAATAGGTGTGACATCCAATTATAATTTGCCCCAAGAGAAATATCAAGTGAAGGTTGAACATTTCAGTCTCAGCTAAGATCCCTGCTTGTGCTAACTTAGACTAGGTAGGATTCATAATGAGAAAGGAAGTCTTTGTTAGTATCTCATGCTATTAATACCTTGATATAATTTAGAACCAATGTATTATATATGTGGATTGAACTATCATTTGGAAGATCATTATTTAAAACTCTTGCTATTTGTGGAGAGAATATGCTGAAGTGCATTTTAGGAGGTGTTAAAATTAAATAACCCAGAGTGGGAGGTTATAGACAAGCAAGAGAGGAGGCTAGAATGATCCATGTGGTAATGGACTAGAGCTGGAGACTCTAGTCAGTACTGAACTCATGTTTAGCTGAATATAGATATATTGATAGATGGATGTAGATGTATATACATGCACTTATATGTATTCATACATATAGGCATGTAGATATACATTTTATATATATGTACATATTATTGGTTAGTACGTACATACATATATTTCCTTGCTCTGGAATCTGAGAGTGCCCAGGAGCAACATCAACAACCCAGTAGCAGCAAGCATGCCTAACACTCAAATATTCTAATACCACCTTCGAATAAGAGGAAGCAGGGGTTTTAGAGAAATGACTGATGTTAAGCCCAGAAGTGATAATGTACAAGATGAGCCTGGAGCATCTCGTAGTGCTAGAAAGAAAGTTTGGTTTTAGTGCTTAAAAAAATTCCACAATGATAGGAGTATGTCAGATGGACACAGGGACCAAATGAAAGATTCTCAATGGCCGAAGCTGGAACAATTTGAGCAACGATATAAAAATATGCTTTGGGAATAGAACCACAGTAAAAAGAAAAAAAAAATCCATGAGTCTATACTTATATAAATGAATTAGTGATTACATAAATGGGAAGAAGTACAATCTATGCAGAAGAATTCCAAATAATTTATGAAGATACCCTGCCGTCAAGGAGGGTGAAGTATAGGTCCATACTCCTTAAGTTTGAGTTGTACATAGGGACTTCCTTCTTGAGTAGAGAAAACTGACAGATACCACTTCAACCAGGTGGTCGTGATTTACATGAGAGTGATAAGTCATGTTTCTACACTCCATGTGATGTGATGAGGACAGCACTTTACTTCTGTCATCTTCTTCCCCAAAGCCCATAAACCCAGTCTAATCATAAGGGATACTGCAGATGAATCCAAAATAAGGGACATTATGTAAAACATTTGACTGGTATTCCTCAAACCAAAACCAAGGAAAGTCTGAGAACCTATAATAGCTAAGATGAGCCTAGGAAAACATGAAAACTAAATGTAATCCTGGATGGGATCTTGGAACAGAATTAGACATTAGGTGAAAAATAAGGAAATATAAATAAAGTGTGGGCTGTAGATAATAACAATATTATGTCAGTATGGGTTAATTAATTTTGACAAAGGTACCATACTAATGCAAGCTGCTAATAACTGGAAACTGGGTATATAGGGTATGTGGGAACTCTGTCCCATATTCACAATGGTTTTATAAATCTCAGTCTATTTGAAGTTTTTTTTAAGTACTTATGTTTGGTTTATGTTTGGTTTATCTCTAGCCTTATTTTAGCAGTTATCAGTTATTATGGTGAAGCAAAATATGAGCAGTATACAAGTGGACTTTAATGTTCAAATCAGATAATAAATTTATTTCAATGCATTTTCGTTTCTATCTGTATAATAAGTATCTTTCTTAAATTATACAACTTGCTCCCAGTTATTTGGGGTTGGGTACAACACCCCCCTACCTTTTAGTGATGATACTGAGTAAATAGAGAGAAGAAATGAGGAAAAGAGATTTAACTCATTAAAAGTTGTCTAATGCTGTGTAATGTGGAACATATTGTTTTACACTGCCTTCCTCGATTGAGAACAAAATATTTAAGCACTTGGGTTGCCTTTTCAAAAATCACTGTGCCACAATGGAGCTGCCATTTGAAATATCCTTTGCAAGTACCAACTTTCTTCATTTTTAAGGCAAAAATATTAATTAACTGCATATAAACTCTTCTCATCAGCTTCATTCATTCTCTTTCTGCATTGCTTTTGGAATCCTCATCTCCTTCTGAAGGAATGGCCGTTACCAAATTTCAAAATTTTGGCCCCTTTTTGGGTTGTTTCTTTTTCACCATAGCCAGTTTTTCCTGTAGTTTTATATTTATCTCTGTTCTGGTGAAACAGAATGGTATGTCCTCTACAGATTTGCTGTAGGACAGCTTGTTATCTTATGCTCTTATGTTAGCCGACTGATCATCAGTATGAAGATTCTGGAGTTTGTGAAAAGTAAAACAAAGGATATGTATTATGGTGTAATGTTTGGGAACTGTTGAACTATTGTGGGATATCACTGTTTTATTTTTGAAATGTTTATCATTTATGTAAAACATGTGCCACGGTAGATACAGAGATAAGAAATAACAACTCTGCCTTCATGGACCTTACAGTCTAGTAGCTACATACATAAATATAATTAATACATGATAAAAAACATAGTACAAGCCAGGAGATGCTGCTTATTGAGATGCTTGTGGATGCTTATTGAGAACTTGTGTTCTTATTGTCACTGATACTTATTTCCTTACTAATGTCAGAAAAAAAATGTAGAACTACAGGGGGTAGCAAGAATTAAAAAGAAGAAATGATGAAAATGAAAACGATAACGGAGGAGGAAAGAAGTTAGGGATGGGCATTTTGATAAGAACGTGTCTGTACAAATCTGAGCCAAAGCAGTGTACAATGTCAAGGAATCACAGTTTGTTCATCAGATGCCTTTCCTTTTCTCCTCCGGACCCTCTCTCCACCCTTTTCCACTCTGCTGTTTGCACAGGGCGACTGAGCTGTCTGGATCCCGTGTCGTGTCGTCCAGTTTCCACTTGCATTTGGCTAATGGGGAACCCCAGAAAGAGATGAAAAAGAGGAGGAGAGGGAAGTTAAGTTATTTTCCCCTCTCTCCCTTCTGCAGGGTTCCATCAGGCTGGCCGTGTTCCTCTACCACAGATCACACTCATGCTAAGCTGGCTCTTTCCCCAACACTCTCCTTCCTAGTTCTGGGAACACTTTCCTCTTGCTGCTTCAAGCTCAGGCATGCTAATAGCCATTACAAACCCAGGAGTACTGCCTGCCATCTCGTGGTTTTCCCACACCTTTGTACATAGCCCCCTATATTCAACTCATCTTGAATCGTCCTTATTTGAGTGCGTCATAGGCTTCCAGACTGGCACAACCAGAAAATCAGAGCCACAAGAAGGCAATCATCATCCAGCCTTCTTCCCACTTCATTTTATAAATGATGAAAATGAGGCCAGAGAGAGGTCAGCTTTTCCTAAGAATCAAAGTTAATGGTAATGACTGGTCTGGAATCTAGACATGCCACCGGCTATTCTTTCTAGTTCTCACTTCCCGTTTGCTTTGAAATTATGTAAACACTATATTTATTTTTTTAGTTTCTGAATCTAAGACTTTTAAAACTGAGGTAATGAACATTCCAGCACTGGCTTTTGAGCATGTGGAAGTTCATGAAGACCACCCAGATGAGAATGAGCAGAGGCTGTTTATTCGGGGATTCTGCCACAGCAAGGGATCCGCCACCGTGACTTTTGTTTGGCAGAGACTCCAGGGTGGGCAGGGGAGTGGGAAAGCCTTACAACGCAAGGAAGTTTTAGATATGCTCTGACTGGGGCTTGTTGGCTTGGTGAAGCTGGAGACAGGCTAAATAGAAGTGAAACATCTAATTTGATAGATTTGGAAGCATATTTGGCTTCCTCTGGTTGGTCCTGAGTTGGAAGCAGAGGCAAAAAAAATAGGGAAGCTGGGAGACACTGTCTTAAGTCCTCACTGTTTGGGGGTGATAACGGCAGAGTTTGTGGGTCAGAGTTGTGTTGCCACATATGACCAGCCATTATCTGTTTGTATGGTCAGTCTCTTAAGCTTGAAAGCACTTGGTTTGCTCTTCAGCTTTCTTACTCATTATCTGAAGGAGTTTGGGCCACTGAGTAGCTGATTAACTATAGACTGCTCCCAGGGACAATTCAGCATATCGAGGAGGAGAAAGTGTGGCCTTCTGGGGGGTACATGGTGGAAGGAGAGAGGCAAATTGGGCATACCTTGGAACAATTCTGTGGACAGTCTGCTGGACTGAGGCAAATAGGAACCATGCTTGCAGTATTTGGGGTCAAACATATTTATGCCTTAAAGGTATGGTTTTGGCACAGTTGACTTTTTATGTAGAAGCTTTGTCAGTCATGAATGTGATTAGGTTGCAGCTTTGCCAGCTCTTTTGTTATGTGGGTGGCAGCAGAATTTCTGGTGAGAGCCAGGCAGAGAAAATTTATTCTCATCTGAGAATCTGAAGTTGAAGTGGCAACCACGTGTGAGTCAAGTATCAAGTGTAGAGGAAATCCTAAATTCCATACTCCCATATGGTTTCCTGACAGTACCCCGCTGAAGCTGATAGGAACTTCAACCAGACATTTGAAAAAGGCCTTGACTCCACCTCATCCTCACCCAGATTAGGATACAGGAATGCAGCTCTCAGGGATGTGGTAGTTGGTAGCTACCATTTGCGTGCATTCATAACTCCTGCTCTATGTGGCTTTCCACTTGTGTTTGTTGTTGAATCACTTACTTCTTTCACAGTATCTTGTGTATCTTAGCATGAGATTGGCTGCACAGTCAAGCTATATAGGGTCAGCTTCCCTTTTAGACTCCCTCCCGTTGCACTGAAGTGCCCAAAGTGACTCCACTTTGTTTCATAGCCATTTTAAAAGCAATTTCAGAAAGGATAAGTCAAATAAGAAGTTTAATTTGGGGGATAAGGTGGAGGGAAGGGGAACCTCTGAAATTATATTTATAGTTTGACTGCAGCTCTGAAGGATATTATAGAGGTTGGGAGCAAAAACAGCTGACACTTCTCTCTCCTGATACCTATTTGGCCTTGAGGCTGAGATTACTAGGAGCAGTCATACCTCCCTAACTAGTGTTACCGGCTTTGGCTTTTATAATGGAGTAGAGGTATAGGTCTTCTTTGGGACTTAATATTCCATGTGAACTTTAGATTTAGCATAGGTGCAACTGCAGCCACTCTTCTCCAGCAGCTGGCAGAGGTAGAGATTATAAGCTATCAAATTGGAGTAATTCCATTCCATTCATTGACCAGTGAGTTCCTAAGGGCAAAAATTGACGTCTTATTTTTACATACCTAGGGACTACCTAACTTACTTAAAGGGTTACCTGTTATGGCTGTGCTATTTTAAAAAAAAATGTTAAAATACCGATACATAGTATTGTCTTTCCCTTGGAATAAAGATTTTTCTTTATTCCTCAACCCGTTTCCACATATAATGTGAGAAAATGTGTTGATATAAAAATTAAGATGTCTTTCATTTTGCCTTTTCTTGAAAGTTCTATTCCCATACCTTTCAGTTGTTGTCGTATAATGTGAGGCTCATTGAGTTTTCTAGTGATTGATCTCATATAAAAAAAAAAAAAAAGAATTGGAAAAAAATAATACTCATTACTTGTGTAAAATCTGAACTAAGCAATGATCCATAGTCACAGTTGTTGAAATATTGTGTATGGAACTAATGTTAGCAATCCAGCATTGGCAACATCATGCCCATTTACAGGTTTACAGGTTTTTGCAAATCAGTATAGTGATAGAAATGTGTGAAATTACAATACTTAGGGAACTTTTTGTAATGGAGAAAAAAAGCGATGACAGAGGTAAGGATCTATTCATGTATTTCATGGAAATATTAATTTAATTGGTTTCCTTTAAAACTTTTGTAGAAATGGCAGTGATAGTTAATAGAAGCAGGAAGATAGTTCATGCTTAGTTAAAGAGATCTGGCCTTCTCTTTTGTTAATGAATGACTTCAAAGCTAAAATTTGCATTAAGAACATTAATGTGATAATTTTAAAAGTACCCATTAGCCTGACATTTTTAGGATAACAAAACTAAATTCTAGTGAAGTTGAGACATGTGGAAGAACAGTGGTAGATATTAGGCAAGAAATAATCTGATCACAATAAAAATATGCTTTTGCTTGAAAATCTGTCAAAAGGAATTCCAAGTAGTTCAAAAAAATGCATGTTAAATGGGCTTTGCCACAGTTTTGAAATAGATTAAAATTATATGCAAATTAATGCAAATCATGTGGCTTGAAGATTAAGTTTTGAAGTGCTATCTTCATTCCCTGGAGTAAATGGCTGTTGAAGAATGGATGTATATAAATATCTGACTGGCTGGCTGGCTGGCTGGCTGGCTGGCTGGCTGGTAGGCTGAATGAATGAATGAATGATTGAATCTTTTTTCTGCTTTGAAAGCTGTTACACTTTTTTCTTTGCCTGCAGGCCAGTTTTTGATTATGTTCAAAATAGAGTCCAGGAAGTGGGAAGTTGAAAGCCCAAGTTTAGTTATTCAATCCAGTTCAACCCCATGAAGACCGTCTGCCCCGTAATGTTGCTGGTCCAGTGTAGAATTCCTAAGCTGTAAGAGCGTCTGAACCCCAGAGGGAGGAGACCATTTTCTCAGCACTCATTCATTCCCTACGTATCTACTGAGTGCCTCCCAGGAGCCAGGCATTGCTTTAGATGCATCTCTGTGGACCTCCTAGACAGCAGTTGCTACTGTTTTTGCCACCTCTTCTTTCTGGAAATTTCCTCTTCCCTTGGATTCTGCCATATTTTCCTGGCTTTCCTTCTACTTCTGTAAAATTTGCTTCCTTTTCAATCTCCTTTTCTGACCTTTGCCTTGGGAGTTCCCTGAGGCTCAGTTTTTGCCCTCAGTTCTTTCTCTGCTCTGGTGATTCTCAACCCTGGCTATAATCAGAGCCTCTGAGATGAGGCCCCAAGCAGGGACACATTTTAAAAGCTCCATAAGTGATTCTGATGCACAGCTAGAGCTGAGAGCCATTTTTTATACTGTAATCCAGGGAATTGTTTGTGTCTCGAAACGTCACTTTTGTCTCTCCTGATTAGAGTCATGCCAGCATCTCCTTTCACTTAAGTGCCTCTGGCTAGCCAAGAAGATGTTTCCATTTAGAAATATCACTTCTCTTCTTCGTCTCCAAAAATATCTTTACCTCCTGATTTCTTTTTATTATTCTTTAATTCCAATTCATAAATATTAGTCTTTGACATTCCTTCCTCCCTTCTATTCAATATCTTCAGCACATTATGATCCAGTTAACTCTGAGGCTAGTATTAGCTACTCATTTGCCCCAATGCTGTTGGTTCTCTGTTGCCTGCAGGGTCAAATTAAAAATTTTTATCATGGAATATAAAGCTTCAAAATCTAGACCCACATGTTGGCTTCCACACAGAACATCTGTTTCAGCCTTTTGTTAGGAGGGCCTGTGCCTTTCCTTCTTTTGCATAAATCCTTCCCTGACTTCTCCAAGACATGGCTGCCTTTCCTTCTCAGGTCTTACTGATAGTATAATGCACTGAATCATGTAACTCTTATGTTGAAGTTTGGCTATCACCTCGGAGATAAAATCCTGACTGATCTTGTCCTGAAACTGACAACATGTACTTCCTTTTGTTTATTAGAGACATTTATTAATGAATCAGGAAAGGTAATGAGATATGGGTTATATATTATGGCCGCAAGGTAAGGAATGTTAAGAACAGAAAATGCCTATTATTAAGTACATCTGAGCCTTGAACAGTGTGGGGTTAATCCTGCTATAACTTATAGTCAGCCCTCTGTATCCACAGTTCCGCAGCATCCATGGACTCAACTAATGTAGTACTGTAGAGTTTACTGTTGAAAAATATCCACGTGTAAGTGGACCCACACAGTTCAAACCCATGTTGTTCAAGGGTCTATGGTATTTTCTGCAAGTTCATAGTCAACCAACATTTATTGGATGGCTATCATGTGCTAGGAACTTGATATTCCTATTTCATCCTTTTGTAAAGTTAAGTAGTATGATCTCAATTTTAAGATGAGGAGACTGAGGTCCAGCCACATGGATCAGCTTTTTTCAAATTATGGGTGTGATTGGGATTCCAGTTTGGTCTTCAGAACTGAAATCTGGTGCTTCATCTCTCTGCTAAGTTGGTTTTTTTGTTTGTTTGTTTTGGTGGGGGTGGGTCTTGAGGGGATAGGAAGTTGCACTTTTGTTCCATTAACATTTTCCTTTCCTGAAACTCAGTGAACATGATAGGCAGTCAGTAAGGTGTTAGTGAATAAATGAAATGTGAGAAGGATCGGAGGATAATCTGGATTTTCTGGGTCTCCCTCCAAAAGCCCTTCTAGATTCAGTCTGAAGAAGAGCAGCAGCTTTCAGCACTGGGTTGTTAGAGTTGTTTAAATACTGCCTTTTTAATAGGGCTGATGCTGAAAGTGCCCTAAAATTATCTAGCATATGAATTTTCTAAGAAACTATTTTAATAAACTAGGGTTCAAACTCTGCAATTGTGACCTGAGGATTTAGACTAATGAACATTTCAAGACCACGTAGACCAAGTTTATTTCCTTCAAAGGGAGGGGTTACTTTCCCCACCGCTGTGTCTTTGAAGTGATAAATGAGGCTGCTGTTCCCATGATGGCTGTTGTCCAGCTGAGAATGACTTCCTGTCTCAGTCTCCAGGGCACAGGAGACTATGGATGCCCCCTGTTCTCTGTAGCTGGAGAGAAGGGAGGAGAGAGCACTTCCCCGGGACAGCTGCTCTGCCACTAGGTCTCCGTTGTATTTGTGAAATGTATTTCCTAGTTTGGATTTGGTGAGTAAATGGAGGTTAGAATAAAGAATTCTAGCTATCTTTGCTGGGATTTACCTCTTACACTTTTAAAATGGTAACTACTTTTGTTATCTAAATGAGTGCATTGAATGCTTATATTTCCTGTTTTGTTATTAATTGAATAAATAATAGGCTTTAGCCATCCAGGTAACCAAACTTTGTTGTCTAGACTCTCCTTCATTTCCTAAATTTAGCCCAACAGCTTTGTTTTCTTAGATGCTATGTAATTTAAAAATTTTACTTGAACTTTGCCATGAAGAGTAAAATTAGGAGTAGGAAGCTGCACTTCAAAGGGAAATGTAATTTTACTCTTCGAGCTGCGTTGCTGAGATCAAAAGCATTTGAGGGGTAACCTGGCTGGCCATTACAAGTAATTGGAAAGTAAGTACAACTTCTTATTACTGCATCTAAAAATGAGGACAGCATTCTTTAAATGTCACATTTATATAAAAACTTGCACAAACTCAATCTACATGTCTTAATTAGAAACTATAAAGACATTTTATTGTTTTTATAACTTGTGTTCAGAAATGAACCTGTTCTCCTTTAAGTATTACGTAGCAGAGGTATTAAAATCCAGTCTAGAATAGAGAAAAAGTAGAAAAATTGTGACGTACCAAAGATATGTAAGAACAGAGTTTGATTACAGTTAGAGGCAAACAGAATTTTCTCTGGTCCTAGACCAAATCTACTGATTTTACTTGGCTTATATTTGTACGTATTTGGCAGCTAAAGGATGAATTGCCTTTCAGACAAAAGCCTTCTCATTGTAGTCACTCATTTGGTAGTCTCTACTTTGTACTAGTAGGACCTTCCTATTTGAGACGGAACTATTCCAATCAACAGAGATGTATGGATTTTGTGAAAGAAGCTTTCAGAGTTTTTATCCTACAATATAAATAAATTGTTTTGAATAGGATTTGTCACTGGTTCCATGGACTCCTGAGTATATGTAGATTCTACTTGGAGAGCTGCAAGTGGAGTGTCCCATTAAGATTTTAATGATCTTAAAAATTAGTAATTCTATTCTGGACTATCTGGATGATTTTTTAAAGTATCCTTACAGGAGGTTTCAATGTCCATGCTTTCTTTGATATTTAGAATCAATTCATTGGTAGTTGATTTTTCTGAATGGGCAAGAATTATATAGCCATTCTAATACAGAAAGTGAGGGAGTATTGAATCATCTCATGGCACTCACCTTGCCAGTGTATACTGTACTCATGTTGAAAGTAGTTGAATTTCATAGGGAAGAGTGGACATGCCACACTAAAAGAACAGCTAGAACAAAACCTTTCATGCCATACTTGGG
The DNA here is from genome assembly GCF_949987535.1 of Balaenoptera acutorostrata. NCBI lineage: Eukaryota > Metazoa > Chordata > Mammalia > Artiodactyla > Balaenopteridae > Balaenoptera > Balaenoptera acutorostrata. Next base: position 63,329,986 of record NC_080071.1, on the reverse strand, counting down.
AACAACTGTGTGTGGGGAGGGAGGTACAGTAGAGATAAGAGAAGACTGGTGAGGGAGATGGGTGAGAGTGATCTGTGAGAATAAGTGGATTCTAGGTTGTGGAGAGTGCCCCGGGCTTCAGCAGTGAGGAACTACTCAAGGTCTAAGACATGGCTGTGACACAAGCAGAACTATATTCTAGAAGAGTTTTTTTTTTAATGTCGTGCATTTCCTTTTTAATAACATCTCCAACTAATAGTTATTAGTTGTCTTTTTTTATGAGAGCAACTATTTTTATCGTGGTGAAATAATACACAATAAAGTTTATATCATTTTAACTATTTATTAAGTAAACGTGTCAGTGGCATTAAGTACAGTCACATTGTTGTGCAGCCATCATGACCATTCATCTCCAGAACACTTTTCATCTTTCCAAACTGAAACATTATACCCATTAAACAATAACTCCCCATCCCCTCTCCTCCTGGCCCTGGCAGCCACCACTCTACTTTCTGTCTCTATGAAATTGCCTATTCTAAGTACCTCATATAAGTGGAATTATACAGTATTTGCTCTTTTGTGACTAGCTTATTTCTCTTGGCATAATGTCTGCAAGTTTCATCCATCTTGTAGCATGTGTCAGAATTTCCTTTTTTTTTAATTAATTTTTATTGGAGTATGGTTGATTTACAATGTTGTGTTAGTTTCTGCTGTACAGTAAAGTGAGTCAGTTATACATATACATATATCCACTCTTTTTTAGATTCTTTTCCCATAGTCGTCATTACAGAGTATTGAGTAGAGTTCCCTGTGCTATACAGTAGGTCCTTGTTGGTTATCTATTTTAAATATAGTAGTGTGTATATGTCATTCGCAATCTCCCAATTTAATAGTTGTCTTTCAATAAACAGCTCTTGCTTATATATCAGAGTAAGCTGGGCACTGTCAAGAGAAAGTGGACGATAAACACTTGGTCCCTGGTCCCTATCACTAAAGAACTAATATGCTATACAGAAGCTAAGGAGCTGTACAGATGTAAGTTAGCATTATTACTGTAGGAAAAGAAAAAGCATTGTTCTAAGCAGACAAACTTACAGAAGATTTATAGCACTGAAAATACCCTCAAACTCTAGCTTGTTACCTAACAATGCTTTCATTTATCGTGAAAAATGGTGAATGCAAATTGCATGCCCTATTATAGTTTGATCATGAGGAATTTTATAGTTACATAAATGGATACCATGTTATAGATAAATCTTAAAGATTCCAAGTATTCAGCATTAAAAACACTTGAGGCAAGGTCAACAAAAGCAAAAATAAACAAGTGGGACTACATCAAACTAAAAAGCCTCTGCATAGTAAAGGAAACCATCAGTGATTTGAATAAGTGGGAGAAGATATTTGCAAATCATATATAAGATAAGGAGTTAATATCCAAAATATATAAAAAACTTGTACAACTCAATAACAAAGGATAATCCAACTGAAAAATAGGCAGAGGATCTGAATAGACATTTTTCCAAAGAAGACATATACGTGGGCAACAGGTACATGAAAAGATGGTCAACATCACTAATCATCAGGGACATACAAATCAAACTACAATGAGATATCACCTCACATCTATTAAAGTGGCTATTAATTATTGAAAAGACAAGAAGTAACAAGTATTGGTGAGGATGTGGAGAAAAGGTAACCCTTGTACACTGGTAATGGGAATGTAAATTCATGTAGTCGCTATGGAAAACAGTATGGAGGTTCTTCAAAAAATTAAAAAATGGAACTATCATATGAGACAGAAATTCCACTTATGGGTATTTATCTGAAGGAAACAAACACTAATTTGAAAAGATATTTGCACTCTTATGTTCTTTGCAGCATTATTTACTAGAGCCAAGAGATGGAGACAATGTAAGTATCCATCAGTGGATGAATGGATAAAGAAGATGTGGAAATATACACACACACACACACACACTCTTACACATACATGCAATAGAATACTACTCAGCTGTTAAAAAAAAAGAATGAAAATCTTGCCATTTGTGACAACATGGATGGACCTTGAGGGCATTATGCTAAGTGAAATAAGTCAGATTAAGTCAGATAAGTATGATCTCACTTAAATGTGGAATCTAAAAACAAACAAACAAACAAACAAAGCAAAACTAATAGATACAGAGAACAGATTGGTGGTTGCCAGAGTGTGGAGGGGGTTTGTGGGGGCTGGGTGAAATGGGTGAAGAGGGTCAATATGAACTTCGAGGTATAAAATAAGTCATGGGGATGAAATGTACAGCATGGCGATTAGAGTCTGTGCTGTTGTATTGCATATTTGAAAGTTGCTAAGAGAGTTCATCTTAAAAGTTCTCATCACAGGAAAAAAGATTGTACCTTTGTATGGTGACAGATGCTAACTAGATTTATTGTAGTGATCATTTTGCAGTGTATACAAAAATCATTATGTTGTACACCTGAAGCTAATGCAGTGTTTTATGTCAGCTTTAAAAAAGCACTTGACATTCACTGGCATCTTTGAATGTTATAGCTTGGGTGGATTAGAGTTATCCCTCCCTTTGTCTCCCACAGTTGAGGGAAAGGCCAAAAGACATCACAGAGCAGCCCCGTGTTACTTGGCTGCTTTAACAGCAGAGCTAGAGCTCTTAATGAAGATTCTGTTTCCTGGACCAGTATTGGCATTGGGTTAATTTAACCAAAGCTGTACATTGCTCATGTCCTCTCTGTGCTTAAACCCTTTCAATGTCTTCTATTTACCTGGAATAAAATCCAAGGTCTTTAATAAAATCCAGCTCTGAGGGCCCTTGGCCCTGCTCTCTCTCCAAATTCATCGCCATCACTCTTCCCCTGCTCCCCTGCCCAAACCCCCGAAGTTGCCTTTCCCTTCTTCCAGCCTAACAAACTCCCACATCAGGAATGTTCCACCTACTTCAACCCCATCCCGGCTCTTCACGTGGTGATGACATCCTTTCTGTTCTCATATGAAGTATTATCTCCTCAGGAAAGACTTCTGCCTTTCTTGATCTTTCAAACGGAATCAAGGATATCTGGACTCATAACTTATTATTTTCCTTCATAGTAGCTCTTACTCTTTACCTATTTATTTGCATTTGCTTTACCTGTGTCCTCAACTGGTCTGTTGTCTTCACGAGCAAATACACCAGTTTTGTGCTGTATAGCCAGTGCCCAGCACAGAGGTTTACTGGTTTTTACTGGTGTTTGGACAGAGAGAGGGAGTGTTAAGTGTAAGATTAAAATAATAATTGGAAATAGAAATAATTTCTAAACTTTAAATAATCAGGCAAATATCTGCTGATGAGACAGGTTTGAATCCTGTAAAGGAGTTATGTTACAATGGTCCTGGACAAAATATATTTAAGTGAAGGGAATATTACATCTATCTGGCCATTACTAAAGTATGAGAAGAAATATGAAGAAATCTTCAAAAATTTTGAGTAGGATGTATATATTTATTAGTTATTATCCTCATTATGTGATCAAAACAGTTCATTAAGAGAAATACATTTCCACAGTGGAGAGGCCTTTTGAGAATTAATAAACTGGAACTGGGAAAAGCAAAATAAGAGCAAAAGCTTAAAATGCAAAGAGAGGAAATTTCTCCCACCCCAATCCTCCTCCCATGGTTCAGCAGCAAGAGTGTTCATTAAACCAAAAGTGATCAAATCACTTTTACTGTGTCAGTGTGGGCTGAAAAAGACACCTGCATTTCATGAATTGATGAGTAATTGTTTTTAGTCCTGATTCTGAGTACCCTGTTGATTGCAGAAGTGTGATGTGGTTGAAAAAGCACTAAGTTTAGAGCTAGAACACCTGGATCTAAGTCCTGGCGTCACCACTTACCTTATATATTAGACCTGGGACAAGTCACTTCACCTCACTAAGGGTGATTTTATTTATGAAATGGTATCCTGTAGGATTCTTGTATGTGTCAAATAAGGCAATCACAGGAAAGCTCTTGGAGAATGGTACGCAATACTAAAATAAGCTCTTTGGAGTTGGGTATATATTTGTCTTTAAGTAACGCACTTTGTGCAAATGAGGGAGCTTCACCCTATCCTGTGCTCTGCTCCAGACAAACTTACACTCATATTAAGGGTGATATGCATACCCACAAATGTACTTTGATACAGAAAGTGGCATAATGCATGTATGAAACAGCATATTTTTGCCCCTTCATTCCCTCTTCTTTCCCTTTCAACATACTTGTGTGGGGAAAACAGTATGATGATTGGAAAAGGGAGATTTATTATTCTAATTTTGGGATAAAATACTCCATTTACCCACTCACTAATTAAAAATTTTATTTTAATAATTAACAAAACGTATCTGAGAATGAGGTAAAATAAATACATGTGTTTCTTAATGTATTCTGCTGCTAGCTTTTAACAATGAAGTTTTTAGCTTCATGTACAGTTTTTTATGGTTTTCTTCTATTGACAAATTAAAGGCAGTCTTGGGTTTGTATGGGTAAGTAAGTATATAGATGCTATGGCATTTATCAAGGGAGATAGAGTGGATGGTATTTTATTTTTAAAATCAGATTATTTTGCATCTCAAAAATTAGAATTTTGTATCTCTGAAATTATGAAGCATGTTAATCAGAAATATATATAAATTCTATTTTACATGTAACTTAAGAACCATATATAATAGATGGAATGATGATAATATGTATTTCTAAAATACCTTTAAATTACATCAGAGAGCAAAAATATGGTATGTGTGTAAGGGTGTATGTGTGAAGAGAGTGTGTGTGTGTGTTTGTGTGCAGACACATGTGAAGAAAATACAATGCTAACACCAGTTATTTCTGGGATATGTGATGATGGATATTTGTCCTATGGTTTTCACTTTAGAGATTTTCTACAATGGTCATATGCTTTGTTGATCACAAGAATGTTATAAAAGTACATTTTTACACACTATATGAAACTAAATATGTAAAGAAGTGAATTCTCCCTTTGAAATTAAAGGCTTCTTCAGCCACAGCATCCCTCCCTGCTTTTAAATCACACTTTCGGTGCCCAGTTAGATGTTTCATGCTCAATACCATAAGGTGTTTAATTAACGTCCAGTGGTGTATGATTGGACCCCCTGAGGTGGCATACTTTCACATGAATTATTATAATGTAACATACATTCTAGTAATAACAAGTTATCCAGTAAATTTTCATAAATAGTAAGACTGTATAAGAATGTAAGCTTTTCCTTTTATATATTTGTAAGATAGTAAACAAAGATTTAAAAACGTACTTTTATAAGATGCCTCATCTTTTTAAAATCTAGAAACATGTTAGAGGTTGCTCTGTTTCTTTTAACACCTTTTAATAACTAAATTTGGTTTCATTGGCGTAAAGGGTCCAATACTTTTAATTGTTTGGATTTTCTTTTGATATATATGTGTGTGTATATATGTATATGTATGCATTTATTATTTCCAAAAGGGAGCTTTACTTGTTCATGTAACATTTAGCTTTGTAAGTTGGTGAATTTGGTTCCCAATAAGTTTGTGAAGGGGCCCTGCTCTCTTCCCTCCAGTGACAAGCTCACTGCTCTGTGTGTGGAAAGACCGTCCCCTAGTTGGGCTGCTCTGCTCATTTAGATACTTTCATCTGATTTCTGCTTCCTTTTAATTTTTGCTACCTAGAATACTGGTGAATAAGACTATTTATTTTTTCATGAGATAACCCATCACATATTAGAAGACCACCATTTGTCCTTTTAACTTTTCTAAGGCTAACACCCAACACCCCACTTCTAGTTTGGTTTATTCAACCAAACTGTCTTGAGTACTGTGCTCCATCTTATTGGGGCTACCAAGATGACCATGATAACATCGTCCAGGAGCTTGTAGTGTAAGAGGCAGGTAAATAAAGTAAGAGTAAGTGTGATTGAAGAGTGATAGATAAAGGGCTATGAAGACAATAAGATCCTACGAACTAACTTAGTGCTAGGTAAGAGGAGGCTTTTCATAGAAGGCTGTAGTTGAATCAGATTTTGAGTCAAATAGGAATTTATCACCAAAGAGGCAGAGGGAAGGGCACACTGTGCAGACAGAACATCACTGACAAAGAACTAAGTTTCAAGACCCAGCCTACTGAGAAGAATCTGTGTGAGATGGTTCTAGAGTATCCTCTCTGGTAGTTATTTGTAGATCCTAATTTAAGGGAAGATGTTTGAACCGTAAAGTTATATGGTACTTATCATTAGGTGCTCCGTAGAAAACAAAATGTTGATTTTGGAGTTAATTTTTGCCAGATGTGGAGTTACTTTTTTTCTGCTAGGCTTCACTTAGTCTTTAATTGTAAGGAAGGAGTTGTTATAACTTTGTAAGTCCAGCCTTGTTTGAGTTATTACACTTTGGTGAACTGGGTGCTTTGGGATGTTATAACAATGGTGACTTCTCGCAATATTACTGCTTTACAGTGCATCAAATCTATGCTCTTATAGCTGCAAAACTTTCCATGGGAAGGTCAGCTGTGATAATAAGGCACGTAACGTATCATCGTGTCAATTGTACTTTTTCTATGACAGCAGATATTTTATTGAGATAGTTAAAAAGTATTCTCTTATTTGCAGGAGGCTCGATTTAAGAAAACTCCTAGCTATTGGATGTGTAACTCAGCAAACTCAAACTTCCCGTTGATTAACTCCCTTTTGTCCATTTTGCTTTTAGAAATGTTTTATCTCAAGCCTTTGTGGTGACTTCTTGCATGCACTCCCTACTTGAATCTGATGTGACCGTGCTACCCAAATCCTTATTTCTCTGTGTGTTCTTTTAGAGAGAGAGATTTGTTTTAATCTTTCTCTCCTCCACACACGGGCAATCCTCTATCTTTCCCTCTCTTCATTTCTCTGGTGCCTCTTTACTGTTATTTATTTATATTTTTAAGGCAACTCAGTATTCTCACATTCAAGGTTAAGAAGAAAGGGAGGAAAATAAACTTAGTATAATCAAAGGAAGAACGATCATCTTAAGAACTGGCAATCAAATTCTCCGTAAGGAACAACTTGTTTTGTTCAGGATAAGTTGAAAACTTGAAAGTTCTCATTGTCTGCAATGTTGGGTTTCTGGTGGTTTCAATGTGTAAAGAGACCTGTCTCATTTAACAATAAACATTTTAGCGCCACTTACAAAATACATATTTTTCTTAAAAGAGGCATCCCTTCCCACTGTGGCTAAGTAGCTCCTTTCCCCTACCCCCACGCAAATGCATTCAGAGAGTTAAAGGATAAGAGATGGACTTCCTTTTCTCCATCAGAACATTAGGACTTATACAATTACACAGTTAATACAATTGAATATTATTAACATAATTAAAATAGCAGCTTCTGTTAAGCTACTCAGTAGTAGTACTTAAATCACAGATAAAAATATAGTTGAATAAAAATTTAAGGCTCATAAGTTTAAGGGTCAAGAAGGTTTTAAAGATGTAGAAGCATTTCCAAAATCAGGTTGTCTGCAATGGCTCTGGAGAAATAATTTAAAGACCTTCACAATTCTATAGGAAAAAATTCACTATAAAGCCATTTTTATTCATAAAACATAGCATAGAAAATGTAAAATGTCTCTTTGCTGAACTTTCAGTCTTTTCCAACAAAGTTAATACTTAATGGCATGTTTCCCATAATTGCCATTGGCACATTTCGTCTTTGTGGTACCAGTACAAACTAATCCCCTTCGTGTGTGATTTTAGAAATTGTACAGAAAAAATTTTTTCCTGTTGTTTAATGTTTTTTAAAGTATGGGTATCTTTAGTAGTTTTCGCCTTGAATACTGCTTTTGATTATCATTTTCTTTGGATGAAAGTTAACGTGCATAATGGATTAATGTCCAAATGTTCTAAGGCTCAATCTGGGACAAACTTGATCTCGAAGGTGGTGTTAATTTCACTAGAAATGAATGAATCAATTAGAGGGTGGGGTTAAGTCCATTAGTGTTGTATGCATCAAACTTTGATTTTTAATTTCAGAGGTTTTATTCCTTCAGATTTATACCACGTGCAATAACCAAAATCAGTACTTTAAAAAACTCTTCACAAAAGTATGCTTTTTCAGTGTCTACTTTTTAAAAAATGAAGTCCCCATAAAGATGGAGATAAATAATTCACATTCTTCTGTAAAGCATACTGTCTCCTAAGCCACCATGAAAACTTAGCTGTGTAAGAGTTTCTAAACATGAAGCCATGCCTGATAAAATTTTTATAAAATCAAAACTTTGAATGTCATTTTTGTCAGCATTATGCTTTGAAGAACACTTCCCACCTGATCACCATGGAACCCAGGGATAGCTTTCATTTTCCTTTTAGCTAATGTAAATTCTAGAATGCAATGATATTGAAAGATCTTTATGTTCAGAAAAAAATTTTATTTATTGCTGGAAACTTGTAAGTATGTGGTCTAGTAAAGGCTGTCATCTTGTATCTTACAGTTGCTAGGATACCTGGAGTAGCTAAAGCACTGAGTCGCATTGCTCAGGTTGAGATTGAGCTAGCTCTAGCATAAGCCATCCAAAGCCTTGACGTGTTGCCCTCCCCAAATTACCCATTTCAGTGTCAGTTTATTAAAATGGGTTTTGAAAAAGCAAATAAAAATAGTTGAATTTGCCTTTCTTTTTCTTTTTTTTTTTTTGCTGTAGTTCTTAGAAAATAGCTTTCAACTCTGAATAGAGTTGAAACAGTCTGGGCCATGTTGAGTACAATAGGAAAACAATGAAGAAAATGAATGTTTGTCCCATCTAACCGCAATGATAGCTACTATAACTTAATCCTGTAGTATTTTTTCCAAATAGTGGATGTTTCTGAATCAGTCACACTTTGCTCATGACCAGGACATTGATGAGGACGACTCAGAGTAGCTTGCTCTGCAGCTGTTTTCTTAAAGTTGCAGTTTTCTACTATTTCTGTTTTTTCATTTCTGCCGTGTAGGGTTCCTTCCACCTTACATGCTGGGATGAATCTGGTGGGGAGGATTACAGTACTTGAAAGCTTCCAAACAGAACAGAATGGAAAATTAGAGCCTCAAAGGTATCCTTGAGGAGGGATCCCAGTAGAAGGTGTCTGCCCACATTGAAGGAAATGATGCTAATCCCAAATTACTGGGGATTAGAAAACAGAGAGTGTACGTACGAGGGCAAGGTGAAAAACTCCAGCTGCTCTGAAAGTGTACCTTCCTTTTCAATTTTACTTATTTGTAAATCTGAAAAATGTCACGAGTGTGTCTTGTTGAGCAAAAAATACAAGTATAATTCTAGAATAATGTCTTATAAGTGTCAGAGGCTGCTCAGGTTAATACCATGACTGGAGTATGTTGCTATTTAAATGATTTTGTTTCTGAAGGTGCAGATCTTTAAATACAGTATATAGATTTTTATATGGTAACTGGAATATTGGCCTTGTTTTGTTTTATAATGAGGGCAAATTTCCTACGGTTTACTTTCTCTATTTCAAGTGAAAACAATGTTCTCTCTCCCTTTTTTATTGGGAATATGGCAATGTCCTCAGTTATACCTATTTGTGCCCTTTAAATAGGTCATTGTAAAAAATACAAATTGTCAACATTGTATCACAGCAATAAGCAGATTTTTGCAAAAGAGAGTTTTTTGGTGTTAAATACAATTAAAAAATTAAATATAAAATAATGAGAGCTTTTTACATTGTAGGAAATGAGAACATTTTAGAATTCAGTTTAAATGAGTAACACAGTATGGGTTGGTAATATTCCAGAGGGTTCAGCTGCCTCATGGGAAATCGAATATCTGAGTAATTTCCAGTTAGACTAAAAATTATCTGAAAAAAATTTAAAAATTTTCCTATTTATTTAGGTTTCTTTTCTCAGGATTGATCCTATAGCAGAGTACTGAGTGAGTGTGTGTGTGTGTACACAACAGTAGTTATTTTTTGAAGGGATAGTCTTTCAAGCCCTTCTCTAATCTGTCTAGCATCTAAAATGAGGTAATATAAAATTCCCAGGTGACTACAAAATATTAGATATGTTGACACCAGCCTTGGATGTATGGGTGGCAGTGGGAGGGAGAATAATGATTATGCATGATTTATATGCTGCAGAGTTAAGGTGGTCTTGGATGCTTTCATTTCCTTTGAAGAATGGTGTTCTCTCAAATGAGGAGGATTAAATAAGAGCCTTAAAAAAGAAAGAAGTGGTATATTGACATCTGGTATGAAGAGTGGCTATAAACGATGAGGGATCAGTGTCAGAAAAGAATAAAACCCGTTCCTAAAGAGTGGAGGGGGAGAATCTAATAATTCCACTTTTTTTAAATGCACCTGAAAAATTAGAGGGGTTTTCCCATTTAAATTTATCTTTTTGAAACTCCCTAGAGTAGGGAGAATATTTTCTGTTAGGATTTAGTTAGCTGGTTAGGATTTCTGAGCTAATGTGCCAGAAAAAATGATTTTGAAACAGCATAGTTTTTTTTTTTTTTTTAAATAAATTTATTTATTTATTTATTTTATGGCTGTGTTGGGTCTTCGTTTCCGTGCGAGGGCTTTCTCTAGTTGCAGCGAGCGGGGGCCACTCTTCATCGCGGTGCGCGGTCCTCTCACTATCGCGGCCTCTCTTGTTGCGGAGCACAGGCTCCAGACGCGCAGGCTCAGTAGTTGTGGCTCACGGGCCCAGTTGCCCCGCGGCATGTGGGATCTTCCCAGACCAGGGCTCGAACCCGTGTCCCCTGCATTGGCAGGCAGATTCTCAACCACTGCGCCACCAGGGAAGCCCCCAGAATTGTTTTTTTATACTTTAAAATATTTTAAATCTTTGCTTAAACCTGACTCCTGATGAAGGAAATGGCTCTGTAGGGCAGGCCTGCACTATGCGCTGCTTTCCTAATTTCTCCAGAGCTGATTCACTAACAGCTGCTACCTTCACTCCTCAAAATTGTTGAATTCCTTGAAGAGAAGCTGAGTCATTAGGAAATGTTGTACTAGAGTAAGGGAAAATAGGTCGTTTTACTGGACTTGGCTGTGTATTCCTGAGCTTCAGATCCAAGATGGCGTGGCTCTCAAACTGAAAGGTGCATCAGAATCCCCGGGGAGCCATCCTCACGTTTCCGGGGTCCATCTGCAGAGTTTCTGATTCCGCGGGTTTGAACTGGGGCTGGCGAATTTGCATTTCTCACAAGTTCCCAGGTGATGCTGTTGCTGCTAGTCTTGGGCCCACACTTGGAGCATCTCTGCCCTAGTGAAGCTTAGAGGAAAAAAATGAGGCAAGCCTTGGCCAAAAGCTCGGCAGTCAGCTTCCCACTGGTTGGATAACTAACAGAACTGCCCTTTATTAATTACTAAATCCTATGCTAGATCTTGACATTGAATCTTCCATCCAACCTTGTGAGGGATTTTCCATTTAAATTTATCTTTTAGAAACTCCCTAGAGTTGGGAGAATGATTTCTGTTGCAGTAGCTTGTTAGGATTTCTGAAGAGATGTGCGGGGGGTGGGGGGGGGTGGGGAAGTGATTGTGAAACAATGTATATATATTTTTAACTTTAAAACATTTTCAATCTTTGTTTAAACCTGACTCCTCATGAAGAAAATTGCTCTGGTGTTTACCCGCGTTACAAAATCACCTGAACAGACCTCGGTTTGCTTAATTAACTTACCCAAAGTTTGAAGCCAGGGGTGCAATTAGACCTGAATGTCAGCTTTGTCTGTTTGGGTCTGAAGTCTCACCTCTTGGGATCAAAACATACTTGTGTGCTTGTTTCCAAGGAATCTCTGTTTCCTTTTCTTTTTAGTTCACATATTATTAAGAAGCTCTCAAGTTTGCTTGTATTTTTATACCATTGGTTTCTAAAATTATATTCTTACCTGATAGCCCTCACTGGCAAGCAACAGTAATTATTTAACAGCAACTGTGTGTATGAGTCATGGAAAGGTACAAATGTGAGGAAAGAACCACAAATGGTTTGGGCAAATTAGTGGAGAGGATATAGAAACGACTCTTCAGTGAGAAACAACTAGTTGGCCATGAACTACGCTAAGAACGATACAGAAGTTATCTCACCTAATCTCAAATGAGCCTGTCCCAAAGAAGAGTGTTAGCTTTGGAATGCGTGCACTCACTGTGTTTGTTTTTATCCAAACTGATGTCAGGGAACTATGTAATATTTCTGTACAAAAGTCATTTTACTGTTTTTAAGTTACTCATTTATCCATATTTAAGATAGTAAATCATTTTAGTACTACCACAAGTTAAAAAGTCACAGGTAGGAAAACAACAATATGAGGCTCATTCTGAGCTGTGATTATAGCATTTAAAGTTGTTTAATTGAAAATATTAGTTTAAAAATGCTCAGTTTAATATTTTAATTTGTACGTGGAAATTCAGCTTTATGAAATCTGTTCTCACTGAGATGTCATATTAGTCATGTGTGTTATTAAAAATACAAAATTCATGTAAAACTTCTGGCAATACCTTGTGAGCATCTTGATGGGGAATACATGTTAGGGTTTTTTTTTTACATCGTGCATGTAGCTCTGCAAGGTGTCATGTGTGTGATTGGAGTCAGTATTTGTTGAAGAAATGGTAAAGTATTACTTCTGAGTAACAAACTTTTTTTTTTTTAAATAAATTTATTTATTTATTTATTTATTTATTTATAGCTGTGTTGGGTCTTCGTTTCTGTGCGAGGGCTTTCTCTATTTGCGGCAAGCGGGGGCCACTCTTCATCGCGGTGCGCGGGCCTCTCACTATCGCGGCCTCTCTTGTTGCGGAGCACAGGCTCCAGACGCGCAGGCTCAGTAGTTGTGGCTCACGGGCCTAGTTGACCCGTGGCATGTGGGATCCTCCCAGACCAGGGCTGGAACCTGTGTCCCCTGCATTAGCAGGCAGACTCTCAACCACTGCGCCACCAGGGAAGCCCCAAACTTTTTGTTAGGTCAAATCAACCTGTTAATTTTTTTGTGAAGAAAAAAGAGGTAATGGCTTCAAATAAGAACTTGAGCAAGTATGTTATACATTCCATTTTATTTCAAACTTTATTAATAACCTGTGTTATTGATTTACCCTTTTGGGTATATTTTTGGATATGACAAGGTTATGTTTTTATATGTGTTTTTATTACTATTTGACCTCTGACCCCAACATCTCTTACCCAGTCTTTTCCCCACTGGGCCACATTTTTAGGTCAAATTATTGAGGGGGGAAAAAGATGCAAGATTTCTGAGATATAAACTCTCCCAGAGTATACATCTTAAGATAGGAAAATACATCGTGTATGCTAAGGATTACCTATGAGAGTTTAAAATAGAAGCATGTGTTGAATTGAAAGTCAATTTGGGAGAATGTAATAGAGCATAATCTGACAGGTGTTAATGTTACCCTCAAAGGGAGTAAACTAGAAGCCATAAAAGTATATGTATCCCCCTCATTTATGTTCTATGATGTTCCTGCAGAATTAAAGGGAAGCATGAAGATGAAAATAACTAGTTTATGTAAAGCTGTATATTCCGATAATCCAAAATTTAACTTTCTGTCTTGAACAGTTTTTTCACGTGGAAAATCTTAATTTTATTTGGGTATAATTTGTTATTTTGCATAGTACTTACCAATTTTTCATAATCTTTATTGTAGAAATCATAACTACAGACTTGAACTGTATTTTAATATTGTCCACATTTTGCTCATAGACTCAAAATTGTTAGGTATGTAAGGGATAGCAATAGAACGTATTTTTACAATCTTGATGGTACTAGTTTGTGTTTTATAAGATGTGAAAAACAGGTTCTAAAGATTGCACACATCCATCAAATCTGATTTACTCTTTTGTTGAATATAAGAGTGTGGCTGATTTCTTTCAATTCTGAGAACCTGTCATAGACACCCTTGCCTTTATATAGATTAGGAGTGAATAGATTCTGATTTCAGCTGATTTTATTTCATATAAAACTGTAACCTTCACAAGTACACATCAACCTCAAACTCATTAGAGAGGTTTATTATTTTAACACTTTTTTTCTCCAAATTATTTGTTTAGATAGTAATTGATTTGAAAACTAAGATTTTATCATTCTTCTCACCTGTAGAAAGGTTTGACATACAAGCCTGCATGGAAGTGGAAAACAAGTATGTGATAAAGCACCATACATAATTAAAAGACAAGAGACAGATTGTAAAGAGTATCTGCAGTATATTGACAAGGGATTAATATCTAGAATATGAAAGAAGTCCCTATGAATCAAAATGGAAAAAGTGAAAAAAAGAATAGGAAATATGGTTTTGAATAAATTTATAGGAGAAGTAAAGAAGTAAATTTATAGAAGGAATGACAAACATGAAAAAATACTCATTTTCATTATTTATCTGGAAATTGAAAATTAAAACAAAGTGCTTTCTGAAGATTGGCCAAATTGATAAGGATTGATAATATTCACTGTTAGCTTTTTTACATCACAGGAAATATATTTTAATTGCAAATCAGTATGGACACACACAGAGAACTGAAGCTAAAGTTTCACAGACAATACTTATATTTACTATAAATCAACCAATCTTATATTTTTTAGTCCATCCAGCTCTATCTTTTTTTTTAAAAAAAGATGTAATCCAGTACATTGATTTCATCTCATCTGTTTCATAATATTTAACTGTAGGACTACATCCAAATATTTCTTCATCTCTTTTACTGCTTATAGACACTGGTTGTTTTCTACTGTCATTCTCATGAACAGTGTGACCATGTAGATTGTTGTCCACATCTCTAGGTTGGCACGTGCTAGGTTCTTTCTAGTAATGGAATTGCATTGTCTTTGGGTGTGTGCTTGTTGAGCTTTCACTGAATCATCAAACTCTTCTCCTAAGTGTTTGGTTCTAACACACTGCCTGCGGTGTAAAAAGAGTCATCCTTGAGCCATTCCCTTGTAATAACATTGGTCTAGCTTTTTAATTGTTGCCTGTCTAGTGAGTATGAAATCATATCTCATAATAGTTTCATTTTTATATTCTTCTAATTTTCTGTGATGTTAGATATTTTCATGCATTGAGCCATTTCTGTTTCTTCTTTGAGATGCATTTATGACTTGTGCACATTTTTCCTTTGTATGGAAGGATTTTCTTAATTCATAAACATTTTTTCTTATGTCCTGGTTATTAATCCTTTGTCAGTGTTGCCAATATCATCTTCCTGTTTGAGGCATCTTAGTTCACATTTCCCTTTGATAAAGAAAATTTCTTAATTTTAATCTAGTTGAATTTGTCATTTTTTCTTAATGAATTGTTTTTTAAAAGCTTGTGCAAGAAATCCTTTCTTATCTCAGTGTCTTAAAGATATGAAATAACATCTGTAATTCACCCATAATCGATTGAATATAATGTGAAGTAGAGGTCTAATTTCATTTTTTTTTTCTTTTGGATAACTAATTAACCCAGGACCATTTAATGAAAATCTGCCCTTTCCCCAGTGATCAATGCCATAAATGGCATGGATCTGTTTCTGGGCTCTCTGTTTGGGTCATTGGCCAGTTTGTCTATAGCTATAAAATTATTTTTTTAGCCATTCATTAAACACAGACTTATTGAGTGCCTATTGTATGACAGGCACATTTCTAGATACTTAGAAATCACTCAGTGAACAAAACAAAGATTCTTGCCCAGTGGAGCATACATTCTAACACAGAGACAAGCACATAAATAATAAATATTAAATAAATTATATAGTATGTTAAAAGATGATAAATCCTATTCTCCCCTCGCAGAATGAAAAGAAAATTAAAGCCAAGGATCAAGATGGGCAAGGTTGGGGGAAGGGTTGCAGTATTTTATAGGGTAGGCACCATTGGTACAGCAGGTCCCCTCATCTTGTTTTTCTTCAGGGGTGTGTTGTTTATTATATACTATATGATTTCCCATAAAAACTGCAGTTTGCTTGTCTAGAATCATGAAAAAAACTAGGTAATTTAACTTGCATAGTTAATAACATCTTAAATAGTAAGTACACTTTTCTGTCTTTCGTTTCACTTTTAGTAAATAGTTTCAGGAGGTATAGGGTTGTAAATTGATGACTACTTTCAGGACACTGAAGAAAAATCATTCCACTGTTGGTTTCGTTTTTGTGGTTGCTGCCAAGATATCAGCTGTTAGTTTACTTGCAATTTCTTTGTAGTTGGTCTACTTTCTTCTCACTGTTTTAAAATTGTTCTCTTTTCTTTATTAAGTTCCACTGTGATGTATATAAATATGGGTCTTGTTTTTAAAATTTACCCTGTTTGAGGTTTTTTGGACGGGAAGTTTAATAACTCTACTCTTGGAATTCTGGAAAACATACAGCAATTATCACTTTACATTATTTTGTCTTCACAACTATCTTTCTGAAACTTTGGTTAGATGCATGTTAGACCATCTACCTCCTTCTTTCCATGATGCTTTAATCATGTATTCTTACATTTTGCACCTTTTAGTGTCTATGGGCTACATCTGGATTGTTTAATATTCTTGTTATTTTTTTAAAAATTTATTTTTTAATTTTTGGCTACATTGGGTCTTTGCTGCTGCGCACAGGCTTTCTCTAGTTGCAGCGAGCAGGGGCTACTCTTTGTTGTGGTGTGCAGCTTCTCATTGTGGTGGCTTCTTTTGCTGCAGAGCACAGGCTCTAGGCTTATGGGCTTCAGTAGTTGTGGTGCGTGGGCTCAGTAGTTGTGGCTCGCGGGCTCTAGAGCGTAGGCTCAGTAGTTGTGGTGCACGGGCTTAGCTGCTCTGCGGCAAGTGGGACCAGGGCTCGAACCCGTGTCCCCTGCATTGGCAGGCAGATTCTCAGCCACTGCACCACCAGGGAAGCCCTAATTCTTGTTATTTAAGTTTTATTTCCATTTCATGATTTTTTTTCTTCAACAGTGTCTAATAAGCTATTTTACATATTCATCCTATTTTAAATTTCAGTTACTATATTTTTTCCTTTGTTTTACTACCGTCATCATTTTTGGTTGCTTATTCTTTGCTTTTAAAGCTTTCTTTTTATTTCTTTAACACGTGAAACACAGGTATTTTACATTCTCAATCTCAACATTCTAATACGCTATATCTTTGAAGACTTGATTTTGTTGTTTCTGCAGTCTGAATCTCATTCATGGTGCCTTGTATGTTGTTTTTTGGTTTTTTGGGGTTTTTTTCTTTTCCTTTTTTTTTTTTTTTTAATATTTAAATTTATTTATTTATTTATTTATTTTTATTTATTTATTTTTGGCTGTGCTGGGTCTTCGGTTCGTGCGAGGGCTTTCTCTAGTTGCGGCAAGTGGGGGCCACTCTTCATCGCGGTGCGGGGACCGCTCTTCATCGCGGTGCGTGGGCCTTTCACTATTGCGGCCCCTCCCGTTGCGGGGCACAGGCTCCAGACGCGCAGGCTCAGCAGCTGTGGCTCACGGGCCCAGCTGCTCCGTGGCATGTGGGATCTTCCCAGACCAGGGCTCGAACCCGTGTCTCCTGCATTAGCAGGCAGATTCTCAACCACTGCGCCACCAGGGAAGCCCTTCTTTTCCTTTTTAAAAGCTATGTTCTTTAGGATTCTTTGGAATTTATTTGAGAATATTTGTGCATCTGTCTCTTTCCGCCAGCCATTTGGAAGCACTGCTACCCAGAATCACTTTAAATTCTCAGCTTCTGGTTATTGGAAGTCAGGATGGATGTATTCAGATGTGATCCCTCCATTCCCCTTTCAACGACTGCCGGTGTTAAGATAGTCAAGTTGAACTTGCTGATCTCTTCCATGTGGTGAATTCATTTTTCAACACTGTTGCAATGATGGTATGGATTTCTTATGTCCTAGCTCTTTGTGAATATCTACTATGAATGTCTACTATAAACTCTTTACCTTCAACATTTCCTAGGGGTTGTTTCCTTCTCTGATACCCTGTGCAAATGAATAATGTCAAGGTTACTAAGTTTTGTCATATACTCTCAAAATAAAATCAGGCTTTAGTGCTTACTAATTTCCTGGGTCCCTCTCTCATTTGATTTTAGCCTCTGTGGATTCTTTATTGTCCTTGATTTATAACTTTCATTTTTTTAATTGAAAAATGTTATCTGTCTTTGTTATATCTCTCATGTAGCGTTTCATTCATCTTATTAGAGGTTGAAGTTTCAAGCTCATTATTAACAATTTTTAAAGTCCATTTTTATCATTCTTTTAAAAGTGCTTGTTAAGATTCTTTAAAGTTGTTTTCTCATTTATCTCAAGATCGTATCACTCTAGTTCTTTGATGTAGAGGTTGCATGGGTATTTAAATTGACTCTGAAATTTCTTGCAACACATAATCTTAGGAAGGAAAAATGTCACAAATGAGAAGTAGTGGCTGTTGGAAAAAGATGTCCACTGAGATTCAAGAGTGAAATTTGGGCTCTATTAACCTTGACAGAATAATTAGAATGCTGTCATTTTTCAAGTAGATAGAAAAGTGAATGCTCTGTAGGACTTACAGGACACTCAGAATCTCCTGAGAATTATGATTATTTCTAATTCATAAATTACTGTATGTATATTCTTTAAAAATAGAAACTCTTTTGGTAAATATATTTGTAATTAAGACTTCTAAATTCAGTCTGTGTGCTTTGTGTTTCAGCATATGACTCGGCCGAATATTGACCTTCTTGTAACCCTTTAAATGAGTGTAGTTTGAGGTGCTGAATTCTAACTAATAAGAGAGGCATGTGAGTGTTTAGGGAATAGTGAGGTGCTGACATCTTTGTAATCTAACTTCTGAACCTTTTCATGAAGTTTAAATGTTAGTACAATGTTATCATTGCAAAACACTAAAGAATCATTAAAGGACTATATTTCTACACATTAGAGCTGTGTGAGCATCTGATTGATTAGTGATACTTTACTTGGCATTTATGAGAATGGAACAAGCCTCAATGAAAATTTTTCAAAACTATTTTTCCTATCTCTAATAGTATATATTTACCTGTGGGTAGGACCTATATTTAATTTTGCTTTAATTTTTTTGATCGACATATGTAATCCTCAAAAGTTGTAGTTAAATAAGTATATTATTTTATAAAAGATAAGTAAATGGTCATTTTGTGTTTCTGGAAGTAGTGGTGATTTCTGCTAATGAAGAGATTGAGAATTAGTGCATAGAGAATGGAATAAATCAGTATTTATCTTTCTAATAACTGAATGGTTAACATATAATACTACATGTGCACACACATCTATGTATGTGCCCACACATTCATACTCTTTTTGAGCTGGCATGTGTTAGCCCAGGTCTCAAATGGTATTCAGTCGTGTTGAACAAATAGCATGCTTGGCTTTGTTCAAAACTCCAGTATTTGGTGTGTGCAGATTTGCTGCTTTTGAAGTTTAGTTTACATTTTGTCTTTGTTGAATTTTATTGAAAACAGTATTTGATGTGAGATTTGGGAAAGTGATATTCCTTTTTTGATACGTTTTCTCTTCTGAGGGAAGACCATCTCATTATTGAATTCATTCTTCCAATAGCAAAGAAGTCATCAAAGCTTCTGTGTCTCCTTGATATTTTGCACAAAATTAACCGTTCTGGTACAGCTGAGACTTATTATTTATCGTGACTGGGACTTGTACGCTTTTGAGAAGTGAACCTGGATAAACCACCTTAATCAGCCAAAGTTTGCACATGCATGTATGATTAATGGGGTGAATGTGATCAAAACATGTAAAAAGCTGAGGAAGTTGCTGCATTTGGTGATTCTGGCTTAGCAGGAAGTTGCTGATATAAGTGTGTGTCATGAGTGTGTAATTGTGTGTCATTGTATTTGCTTAATTCCAGTAGGCAGGCAATGCTGGGAGGTTTTCCCAGAGTCCCTGACTCCTATTTTGGTGCATTACTCTTTATCTTCATCATCTAAGCAACCGCTGACCAAATGCTGAAATACATGACTCCACTTGTGAGTTTGCATACCTTGTGAACTAGGGCAGGGGCTGTGCTTAATAGATCTGTTATGGTTTTGCATGATGTCTTACAGTGCTCCGCACATGGTCTATGCTCTCTTTGTATTGGTAGCTTGATCATTATGACTGTCTGGCAAATTGCAGTGCGAGCTGTTCAAAGAATCATATTGTTACCATCTGGTGAAGTAAGAGAAAGGAGTGCAGAAGTACTGTTGGTCTCCTCACTTCTAAAGAGTTTAATTAGGCTTCATTTGGTTGCTAAATGTGCCTGTTTTTCTCATAGATCTCCTAAGAGCTGGAAAAATGCTCCTAAAGGTCAGAATAACTTGAGTAATGTGAAGTCCCCAAATGGAACGTCAGTTGTCTAAACCATTAGAAAATGAAGCATAGTGATTTACCCTAGTTTATACCAGTGGATTCCTTTACTTCCCATTTATTCATCTTGGTAAACATATACTTCCCTTCCTGCTTTTCCTCCTCAGTCACCTATAAAGATTAGTGAACAAGACCAGGAAATACTTCAAGTCTGCCTGCCCATGTGATTTTGCTATTTGTAAGCTCTGGAAGAGTATGGTAAGAAGTAACTGTTGTCCCCTGTCTCCCCTATGCTAATCCAAGTGACTTTCCTCAAGGCTTTGGAAATAATAGAATATGTGGAGAATATTAGAACAATGTAAGAATATAACTAGAGTAGAATACAATTTAACTTCTTGTCAGCATGCGTGGTAAGTAAGCATTGTATCAAGCTGGATTCTGAATTTAAAACCATGTTTTACAGACTTTTGTTCTAAAATTAACTTTAAAACAAGATTCCTTGATAGCTATTTTCTCTGTCAAACTGTATTTGACTTTGGCATTACATATTTTATGCAGGTTAAATAGATAAACTTAGCTCTATATAATTATTAATAAATGAACACATTGCAAAAAAAAATGCCCATTATCAACTGGCCAGCATAACAATATCAACAAAATCACATGGAACAAGTATTTGAACTCTTTTTCTCTACAGATAGTTTTGATTGATGAAACAGTTTGAGTATGAAATCATTATGACTCCCACAGTGTGATATAAGGAAAGGTATTAAAAAGTAAAATGAGAATAGTGTTTTACAAGTGGCCGCCCTTTAACACATTCAGGAGATGTTTTATTTTTTAGGTTCTTGTAACAAATTTTGCTTGGCAAAAACTCTTTGCCATTTTGGGGGCTGTTTTCTTCAATAGTTAGGTGATTGCTCTGCTTTTAAATTCCAGTGGAGTGCAGTACTCTTTAATTTTCATAATTGCAATTATGCAGAATATTACATATATGTATGTATATAGGTAAGGTTCCTAGTTAAGACTTATTGCAACTTCTAATGATAATACATAAAGGTGAAATATAAAAAGCATGTGATGATGGTGTATTGCCTTCTGTCCAATATTTATACGTTAATATTGACAAAAAAAATTCATACTGTTTCCAGATACAAATTGGAGTTACTTGATGGACATTAAGCACAAATTTTGTCAGAGTTGATATGTAAATACTGAAAAAAAATCTATACACAACAAGCTTCTCTAAGCAGTGGATTTCTAAGGATTAGTGTATTTCCCAAGAGGCTAATGCAACTGTGCCTCTGGTCACGGTCTTAATGTGCTTGAGACATGCAATAATTCTGCAGAAATGAATGCTCCAGAGTATCTTGTTTCTTAATTATAAAAGTTGTTGTAATTATTCCATTTTAAGTGCTAACTTATTTAAGTTTTAAAGGCTCAGTAACTCAGGTAAATTTCTTTGAAATGGAATGGGGACTGTTGGATATAGTTCTGTCACTAATAATAATAAAGAGGAACCCACAATGTGACTTGATGTCTTAATAATAGAAGTTAACATGTTGAAGGTCTTTCAGGTCCTAAGTCATTATATTGTATGTATCAATTGTTTGTCTTCATTCTTACCAAATATTAATCCCTTAGAATTCTTTGGATTATTTAATTATCAAAATATGCAAGAATTTTCCAGAAAGAGTTTCCTACTTTCTGCTCTTTGGCATTATTTTTGGAGTCCTATTTTCTTTGTAACCACTTTTTCTTAAAAATTATTATTATTTTTACCATTATCAACGTGGGCATCCAGTCATTCAACAAATTTCATAAAGTATTACCATGTGCTAGGTCTGATTTGAACAGCATATGTTGCATAATTTTAAGCGTTAAGTTGGGCGGTTGGTTAAGTTGTCAATCATGGTACTATGTGAAACCTCCATAATAATAGCTAAATAGAAAGGGGATTTTGGCATCATAAAAAAGGACAAATTCAATTATCTTAAGGAGTCAGAAGTCTTCTGGGTAAATGTCACCTATAGGCTGAGTTGAGAGCAATAATCTAGTGTTGGCTAAATGAAGCCTAGGTGTGTGAAAGAGCAAGGACACAATAGTAGGCAGGGTCAGGGCATTTGGGGCCAAGAGTTCAGCAAACTGAAGTCTTCATTCAGTGCTGTGCTTGTGTTACACAGAATAAATCAGACTTAAGGAACCTGGAAATGAGAGTATCGGAACTTCTCATATACACAAGCTTAGCAAGCTAAAGGACATAGTGACAGCCATAACAAATAACTAAATGAGTGATGAATGAACTTTGGAGAGGAACAAAGAAAAACAGCTTGAGAAAATGTTCAATCACTTTTTTTTTTTTGCAAGTATTAACTGAGCACTTTTTTTTTTTTTTTAAACTGAGTGCTTTTTATGCACTAAGCATGGCGTTAGAAGCTGAGGAAACAGTAACGAACACAATAAATACAATCTTTGCCCACATGGGCCTCAGTCTAGCAGGAGAAACATATTTTAATACATCATTGCACAGATAAATGTGTAATTCCAAGTTGTGATAAATGCTAGTTAGAAAAAGTAAAGGATGAAAGAGAGGGAGAGAGGGAGGGAATGGAGGAGTCTCGTGTAAATGCAGCTAGGGTCAAACAAGCATTTTTGAGGAAGGGATATTATGCTGAGGCCTAGAAAAACATGGGAGATATCAATGGAAGAGCAAGGCGTAGAGCATTCTGGGTAGAGAGAGACAAGCATGTGTGAAGATCCTAGGTGGAACAGAGCTTGGAAGGAACCAAAAGAAACTGGTAATGAAGTAAAGCAGACAAGGGAACCAGTGCTGTAAGATGAGGCTGGGGGAGGCGTAGGTAGAAAAGAACTCAGACGGATCAAGAAAGTGAAGATGAGAAGGGTAAATTAGAACAAAGAAGTGAGGAGCGAACTCTTTCAGGGTCTGTAGGGAAGTGATGCAGTTCGATCAGAGCTCACGGGGATTGTTCTTCTTTTATTACAGTTTTACAGAGGAGTTTCTTTAACGCAGTAAGGAAGATGGATGGGTGAATTAGAAGTGATGAGAGTAATCTATGCTAAGAGTGCAGGTTAGAAGAAACGTGTATCAGTGATTTTCCTAAGAAAATGGAAGGAATCTAGTTTGGGATGAGGAGGCAAGGTTAGCAAGGCAGTCTAAACAATCTGCTGAAAGACAACAAGAATGAAGCAGAAAATACAGATTTGCAATAAAAGTATCTGGAGGACTCTAATGATGGTGCTATTGTTTTCTACCAAGAGTATGTGGGAAGTACACTTCACTGACTATTCCAGAGTGAAATCATAATGCTGGACACATAGCAAACATTTAATAGTCTTCAGAATGGTTGCTGTCCTTGGGACATAGTGCTAAATGTCTCCTGAACAAGGGATATTCTATCATTCCATTAAAAGATGACAATTAGAAAAGAAGGATGTTAGTCTCTTTATCATAAAGATATGTAGAATTCTAAGATCTCAGTTCAGACGAATGGATATGCAACTACGTGATGTCCATGGTGGTGTAATTAGATGCCTTTCTTTGAATAATTTTTCTCCCTCTCCACCCCTCTTTAAAATATTAAAAGAATTGCCTACTCATCAGTTACTGCTAAAGAGTCAGGAAAACTCAAAATGTTATCTATTTTTGCATCATTATTCCAATGCTGCTTATCCCTTTTGAACTTTTGACATCTTTTTTTCAACTTTCCTTGACAAGCTTTGTAAAGGCCCAACTTTCTTCACCAGTTCATGACTTTGCACGAAGCATTTTAGCGGAGAGCTTCTTATCAGAAAATAACTTTTACTCCTGAGAAAGAAGACTGTCTGTTTCAGGCTTTCACACCCTTGGTGTTTTTATGAGTTGTTCTATTTGGGAGATTTCACCCCAAGAGATAAGAAGTGAGACAAACATATCCCCCAAATAGATCCTTAATATCCCCCAAACAGATCCTTAATCATCTGAAGAGATGAGGGTTGGTTTTGAACACTTGCTATTTTGGATATGTCTTTCAACCTAACCCCCAGTGGAATTCATCTGTGTTCATATCTGCTAACTTTATATTAACTTATACATGGACCTAATAGTATATTCATAACTTTAAACTTAAGGAAACTATTTAATCGATCATTTTATCAAATAATTTATTAAGACCATCCTATTAACCTCTTAGTTTTCATCAGGTGGTGAAATCTCTTTCAAGTACCACAGAGAATCACCTTGATTGAAAATACATTTATTTTGATGTGAATTAGAATTTTTAAAAACAATCTTACGTTTCAGAATATTATGGCTTTTAACCTTCACAAAATCATGTGTCATTCCTTGTTTCTGATATTCTACATGGTTTTGTCTAAGTTTTTGAGGAAAACAAAGCATTTAAGAACTTTTTCCATTCCAAAATTTCAGTGAAATTGGCATGTAAAATCTTAAATCTTAAATGTGAAGTAAATGCTGCTTTTATAGAATTTTTGTTAAAAATGGTATACTTCAAGGCAAAAACTATTTGAGAAATTTAAGAGCAGAATTTAATAGCTAATTCCTTTTTTTCTTCAAGTGGTATGAATAATGATAGCTATCGTGAAAATTTACTTGGTGATATAAGTATTAAACTGTAATTAGTATGTACTCTTCCACTGAATAGAAATTTTGAAAATCGAAACAGGAAACTTTTTATTACACACATTTAGGTATAAAAAACATGGTATAATTTAAGAAATTGATGAGACTAGCCATATGCCTTAACATCAAGGTCTGTGGTTTACAAAGCTAAAATATATATTTTTTTATGTGACGGTTAATACAATAAGAGTACCCTCCACCATTTATAAAGATCAGATGTGTCTACAGAGAACATTACCATCTGTTTGTGAAGACTGGGAAACCTCAGATGTTGTGGCTTAAAATATGTACATTTTCTGACATTTGGGTAGAATGGTATCATTTCTTATGAGTGAACTTGATTCCTGACATTCACTTAAATGCTAATTTAATTTTGTTACTGGAATAGCAAAAGCTTCCAAATTTCATGGTAGTCAGGTTATCCTGGGATTCTGATAAGTGATTGGGAATGAACAGGGCCTCCCTCTGAAGCCTGGACAGTGATGGAGACATAAGATAAATTCTCAGCAGGAACAAATCTAGCAAGAAAACTTCTTGAGCGTAATCCGCAGCAAAGCCTAAAACCCTCTTGCTTTAAGGAATTTCCTGTGGCCTTAGGGAGGATATTCATGGAACTCTCTAGGCTTAACCTCGCTAAGAGACTGTTATGCAGCCCTTGTTGTTTCTACTTTTAAGTCAGGAATTTTAAGTAGATTAAAGTAAAGAACAGTGCAGTACAGCATAAAGTTAACATTATACTGTTAATAACATTCAACTGAATTATTAATTTCTACCAGAAGTTGCTTTTAAAATAATCAGGATTAACTGTAGGAATAAGGATTGTTTTCCCCTCTTTGCTTCTTAATCCGAAGAATAATTCTGTATAATTAAGAATACCTTATACAAACAAAAAGGGAACATAGCCATAAAAATGTGTTGTATTAATGACTGATTCTATTAATGTACTATGGCTGTCTAATTCTTTATTGCAAGGGGGAAGAAAAAAAAAATCAAAGTGTTTCCATTCAAATTGTTGGGTTTTTTTGTCCTCTTAAGAACCAGTGGGTTAGAGAACAGTGTTGGGATGATTACCAAGAGTGGTTAAACTCGAAAGGTGCTGGTTTACTCTTTCTTTCTCTTCTGGTGAAAGAGCCATTTGAAAAGCATACAGGCAACTCTGCGTGGACTCAGAAGCAGAGAGGCTGGCAGATGGTACGGCAGGATGGAGAAACTGCTGGCAGATGGCGTGGACTATTTGAGCAACAAAGACACTTTTGGCTACCAATGCGAAGAGTTGGAAAGAAAGAAGAAGACAACTTCCCCAGTGTTGCCAGCTTGTATACAGAAAACGTTTTGGCAGAATGGAGACTGACAAAGATATTCAATTGTTAACTGCAAGGAAAGCAAAAAGTTGTTGTTATTAAGTTTCATAAAGTGTGTTCCCTCTGGTGTGATTTGCACATACTTTCATATGGAAGAGCCCTCTAGAGATCAGCTAGACCAACTATGCTCAATGAATATTGGGACACACTCGTTCTGTTTTTATTACTTAAAAGATATCTGTTCAGAACTTATAAAAAGTGCAATCCATGTTGCCTTTTTATAAGGTTTTAAAAAAATCTTTACTGATGACTCCATTTCCCTGGCTTCATATTGTGTAGTAAAATTGGAGTTGTACATTATAAGGATTACGAGGGGTTCTTGTTTGTCAACTTCAAGTGCCCTTCAGCTGTGTTTAGCATGCTAAAATAATGTGTTGTGAAGTCAGGTTGGGCTAACAAGACATATAGACTTAGAGTTTTATCAGCAAAGGGTGTACATAATTGTGTCACTGAATTAGTTTGGGGGTTGCAGTCATTGCCACATGTATCACATTTGTTTTCTGGGGTTTCAGAAGCCACCTGTGACAAATAGGCATTTAGTTCCTAATGATTTCATTGGGGCTGCTACAATTTTTCATTGGTAGCTTTTCCACCTATTGCTACCTAATATCTCTCCCTCATATGCCTCTTGTTAGATACTCTATTGTGTTTCCGGAATTAATGAATTCAGATGACTTTTACCTAATAGCTTTCATCCCCAAGCAGCACTTTAAACTGAAGGTGGTTATTCTAAAATAATATTCTAAAATAGATAACCAATAAAGTTGGTTATTCTAAAATAATACTATTTTCATGTATCAACACCAGTATTAAGAAAAAAACATTTAGGAATGTTTTAAAATCAAATTTTAAAGTGAAAAACATTGCTAGGAATAGAAAAGCCAATTCCAGTTATTTCTAGTAATGATTTCTCTCCAGCTCCCTGAAGTTTAAACTTTCAGTATCTCAATTATTCAGCAAACTGCTGAGATTCTGGACATAATTGAAAGTGCTGCTGAACTGAGATCAAAAGAGATAAGTAAGATAGATTTTGAATGATGTCACCCAAGATGCCCCTAAGCCAACAAAATTACTGTCATAATGATTATTTACCTTTTGAGAAGCCCTCTCTTAGAGCTTTTACCTTACACAGTATTCTGTCAGTCTTTGTGGTCTGATTTCTCAGTCCATGGAAGACTAGAAGCAACTGGTTGGAATTGGAGGCCTACAAGAGGGAAGCATGGGGATATGAAGGCACAGCCTTAGCTTAGCATGAGGGAGAACCCGTAAAAACTGCTCAATTTACTAAAGAATGAAAGGACGCCTTCAAGAATTCATGGGAACAAAACTTATTTTAATAGGCTATAATTAAGATGCTTAAAAGAAATTTCTCCAAAATATGGCCAATTTTTTTGGCACTTAAGGGACAGATATTAATTTTCTGGAAAATTTGCTAATTTAGAAACTTTCATTCCATACTTAAAGAGAGTTTAAATTACGTATGATTTTTAACCTGTAAGTAGTTTCCATAAATTGGAAATTGTATTTAAAATCTTTGCTTAGAGGAGTATGCCTTCATAGTCTACAGATAGTATCTCCTTCCCATGGGTAGTTGTTTCTTCCTCGTCCTCCTCATTTTTGATAATGACAGTGGCAGTGGTGCTATAATGGAAACTGCTAGGTCACACAAGCCAGGCAGCCCTCATTCTGCCCTCGTCTTAGGCAGGTCACATTACTTTGTCTCCCTAGACCTCTGTTTTCTCAACTATTAAATAAAGGAGTTGGCTTTTAATGTCCTTTCTCCTTTTATGAATCACTGAAGACTTTCCTGCCACTCCCGGGTACAACTTATAAAAAGGAGGAGGGGGCTTCCCTGGTGGCGCAGTGGTTGAGAATCTGCCTGCTAATGCAGGGGACACGGGTTCGAGCCCTGGTCTGGGAAGATCCCACATGCCGCGGAGCAGCTGGGCCCGTGAGCCACAATTGCTGAGCCTGCGCGTCTGGAGCCTGTGCCCCGCGACGGGAGGGGCCGCGATAGAGAAAGGCCCGCGCACCGCGATGAAGGGCGGTCCCCGCACCGCGATGAAGAGTGGCCCCCGCTTGCCGCAACTGGAGAAAGCCCTCGCACGAACCGAAGACCCAACACAGCCAAAAATAAATAAATAAATAAATAAATAAGAAAATCCTTT
Organism: Balaenoptera acutorostrata; assembly: GCF_949987535.1. Lineage (NCBI taxonomy): Eukaryota > Metazoa > Chordata > Mammalia > Artiodactyla > Balaenopteridae > Balaenoptera > Balaenoptera acutorostrata. The sequence continues at coordinate 63,301,607 of NC_080071.1, read as the reverse complement.
AAAAAAAAAGGAGGAGGAATTGGCATTGACTGTTTTGAGGCCGTGAAAAGGAAAGCAAGGTCCAGAAGGTATATACTAATAGATGTTTGATTATCAAGCATTTTTGGATCTTGCTCCAAATTTATGAGTAGACTTCTTTGCATTTTAATGCTGGTTTCCTTCTCCGTGAAAAGAGTTGATTCAGTTGGATAAAATCTGTAAGGTTTCTACTATATCAAAGACTGGGTGATTTTTAGTTAAATTCATGATTCCTATTCTTTTCCTTCTAGAAAAAGAACCTCTCATTTGGGTGCTCACCCAAGAACCTCTTCTTAGGATACTGTCATCTGTTCTGGTACCAGAGCCTCACCTCTACAACATCCTTCCCTTCCCACCCACACCCCCTTTACCACTGTGATAAATTTTAGTTCTTTACATTCTGGCTTGAGAGCAATGTAGCCTGCCTTATTCATCACCACATCTCCAATTTCTAGCCAGATACTCGTTGAATGAATGAATTAATGTAAACATTTCTAGCCATAACTTGACTCCCAGTGCTTCATTTACCACTTGAGTCCCTATCCTTCCATCGCTTCCTCATGCTGGTAAAGATTCTTACACCCCCGCCCCCTTCTTCCATGGATTGAGACCATCACCACCCCTGCTTACTATATAGCAAGGCTGGCTTATTCCCCTCATTCTCATTGTCAGCCATTAGGCATTAGGAATTGGAATTTTCAATGTTTTCCCCTAGAAGCAATGTTTAAAAATGTTGTTAGCTTTAGTATTTTAATATAGGTGTAGTTTGAGTTAGACAAATTTTTGGTTCCTGGCTAAGAAACTGAACCATTATTTACAGCACAATATTGTTTCTCTGGGAGTATATATTCTGGGTTCCAAACAATTGATTTGTAAATGAACTATTGTAAAGTAACCCATTGTAAGTTGAGATGGCCTGTTGGCAGTAGGTATAGAAAGGTACATTGGGATAAGTTGGGTGTTGACATAAGTGATATTTGTAGTGCCTCAAAGAGACCTTTGTAGCTTGTGACAAAAGAAGAGAATATTCCCCAATCAGTCATTGACTTTTCCCACATGAACAGATTTTCACATTAAGCAAAACCTTTTCAGAACACATTTACCACAAGAGTAAGGTAAAAAATTTTATAAAAATTGAATTTGAACAAGGCTTCATTATTACAAACTATGTCAATCCCTACTGTTTACAGTTCAAAAGAAATGTTAAGTGGATTATTTTCATTTAAGCTGTCATCTGTGATTTTATTTTTCCATGGGGTGCTCCGTTCATTTTGATAATGCTTCACTGGGGAAATCTTTTGATAGCACATAGACTGCTTCCTATTCTATTTTTACACCTCTGCTTTTCAGTACCTTAAAGTCTCTATCTGTTCCTGGACAACTATCTTATATGCAGTAACCCTTGTGCTTCCATCCTTGTCCATCCTTAAGGTCTGTCTCCCATTTTGGAATGCAAACTCTCAGACAGGGGACATTGTCTCACTTGATTACCACCATTTCCTGGTCCTTATAACAGTGTCTGGCACATAATAGACACTCACATATGTAAGTGAGTGAATTAAGTGAGTGCTTTGGATATTGATTATGTAGGTCAGGACTTCTCAATCCTGGCATTATTGATGATTGAGGCCAGATAAGTCTTCTTGGTGAGGGAGCTGTCCTGTACATTGTGTGATGTTTGGCAGATGCCTGGCCTTTACCCACTAGATGCCAGTAGAACTCTCCCAGTGTGACAATAAAAAGATGTTACCAGACATTGCCACTGATTGAGAATCACTCAATGTAGTGGAAGGAGAGTGAGTCCCAATATGAGTATGGTAGAGTAATGAGAGTTAGGGATACGGGGAATCCAATTCCACTGTTATGAGCTGTATGACCCCACGCTCTTGTTCCTTTGAACCTTGGTCATCATGAGAATTAAATGACACCAGATATCTTGACCAGCGTGAAGCACTTGCTTTCTAGGCAGATCCTGCCTGTGGCCAGAGATAGCCTCCCAATCTACCAGGTCTCCCCACCCATTCTCATCATGGATCTTTAGTGAGGGCTGGTACCAGGTCATCATGATGTCATTTATAGCACATAGGTTCCTCCAGATGTCCAGTATTTCTAGCATTTTGCTGTGTTATTTTGCTGTTAATTGTTTGACCATTACTTGTAACCATGGGAGGAAGGGTGAACCCCAAGATACAACATGGTGGAGTGCTACGACTCAAATAGATCCAGGGAGCGCTAAGATTATTTGCACCATTTATTAACTATGACTCTGATTGCTGTGTATTCTCACTGCTTCTCTGTGAGCTTTTGGTTACTCTGAGTTACTGTGAAGGTTAAGTGAAACTATGTAGGTAAAACACTAAGACAGATCTGGGCACATAGTTGGTGCTTAAAACATGTGAGCTCTCTTCCCTCTCCTTAGATGGCCCAAACCCCATTTGTGTTCGTGTGTGTACATTCATATATTCATACCTCCATCTATCCATAAATATACACATGGATAATTATTCAATAATTAATATATTAAAAAACATTTATCGATCACTTATTTATCAGGTGCTAGCACTATGCTTGATTCTGGAAATGGAGCAATGAAAAATTAGTACAGTCAACAGCAATCATTAATAGTGATGAAAAGTTTAGATTATGTTTTCCACTGAGTTGTGTATAGGGTGAAAATAGAAAAATTGAGTTGTGGTAAAGGACATATTTATTTTTCAGAAACCACGAATGCAAAATATTTAAAACCTGAACCTTTGACCTAATTAATTTTGAATTTTTGACCCTGACAAATTGGAGTGGTTTAAGCCTTTAAAAAACAAAACAAAAAAACACATTTCAGTTTGATCCTCCTTTCTGGTTTATTGTACTTCTGCACACCCTCAACACTCAAATTAGTGCTTGAGGTCTGCATTGGGGTGAAGTACGTTTCTGTATTATCTGGAAATGTTTGTATATCTTCCTGTCTGAGAATATCTGGATTGCACTGAATTTCCTCTCAGGGAGAAGGGTGAAAATAATTTTTTGCAAAACATGAGTGCATCATCCCTAAGCACCATTACAACATGCTTAATGGGCTGTAATAGTATTTTTATTATCTTATAACTTTGGCTCCCTTAATGTGTTTGAAGGTCTTCAAAATGCACCTTTGAGCATTGTTCCATGTGCTTTGTGTCCCCTGAATAAATATTATACCTCTGTTGACTTTTTAATTGTGAAATTTGATAATAGTAATGAAAGAGAAATCCCTGACCATTTTATATGTTTTGCCGCTTCGTTTCACATAGCTTTTTTTCAGTTTCCAGGGATGTATGCAGCAGACATTTGTCTGTTTTGAATGGGTGTTATTTGGTTGTTTAGGGAAAAAAGGGGGGGGGGAATCCCACCACTGCTCTGTTGATCTTTAACTGGTGCTATGAGGCTAAATGGAGGTGTTTGAGATGTTAAAACTGACTAACCCAGATGCTCTACCATCAAAAGCATATGAAAGAAAGGAGCGGCTTGGACTGGCAAGGCATTCTTGTGGAATAGGTCTTAGAGAGATGGAGTTGGGCCTTGAAGGGATGCGTGCTCCCAGAGAGAAAACATGCTAGGTGTCATCCTGGTTAAGGCAGGAGTATTGTGGAAAACATCTCCAGATGTCACTCACTCCTGTGGTGGTGATGGGATTATGTGAAGGACTTCACATGGGTCTCAGGTGAGTTATTTATTAACCCTCTCTGTTGCCTTGGCCCAGCTGGGCACCATAAAAGTAAAGGGACTGTGCTTAGCTGCCTGCGAATCTGACATTTTGTTGACAAACATTTAAATAAAACTATATGTAAAATTATTTATTGAGTTGTATACAGTGAGCCAAAGATAGTGCTCAGTGCTTTAAGACCTTTATTTCATTTAACCTTCACAATAGTAGGTTAATATTAGCACCATTATTATTTTTGTTTCATAAATGGGAGAACTGAGATTTATAGGGATTAAATATTTTACATACAGTCTTAGCACCTGTAAAGGATGGCGCTGTGGTAGAAGGATGCAGAATGTAATATATAAGGTTTAAAAATTATCTCTGGTTCTGCTAGAATCATAGAATTTTAAGTCTAGAAAACCCTTAGAAATCAGAAATCGTCCAATATTCCCCCGACCACTACCACCAATATTTTGTATAAGGAGGACCCTGACTTTCTGAGAATTTGAGTTTTCCTTCAAAATACCCTGACAGAGCTGTTACTTTATTAACTTCTTGGGAGGGCTTGTGCTTTTATTGAATTTAATATTAATACTACTTTATTATAAATACTTTGGATTTAGACAGGATGTGGATGGAGTGTACTAAATTGGTAATTTAGAGTTTCTTAATCTGTTGAGTTAGGATGCGTTGCATGGGGCGGGTGTTGAGTCGGGCCGGTTGAGACCCTGCATTTATGGTGGAAATCCCATACAATGATGATTAGGTAGAAAAAGGATGTGACTGTGGGTTGCCAGTTGGTATTTAACAGCCAACAACAGAGAATCAGACTGTATCTCTTCATACAGCTATCTACAAAATATGAAAATCACCACTAGAAAGGTATAATGAGATATTATCTGCATCTGACCACTTTGATACATACTTTTTCGGCTGCTGATATTGATGTATTTTTTTCCTCTTAAAGACTTTTATTTTGACCAATTATCTGCTTTTTACAGTGGTCAAATATGGTTTGTGAAAGTGAGGAGGCATTGTGTGATACGATTCGTTTGGGACTGTATACCACCATTAGAAATGAGCCTTTTCCATCTTTTCGGTTCATTTCATTGTTTTTGAAACTTCGGGGTGGAAACCCGCTTGCGGAACACTTTAAAAGATTTTCATTTTAAAATTCTGGGGTGGGGCCTGGGAGTGTTCATCGGTTCCCCCAATTCACCCCAAGAGATTTAGCTTGTTAGGTCAGGGGTAATTTCTATTTTTTGCCAGATATAAAATTGAGCCTTGGGCTGAGTTTGGCTTTAGAGAGACTGTATATTTAGGAATACATAGAAATCTAAGAAAATATTTTGAGATTTTCAGAAACCATCAAAATATTCTGATGGCTTCTTTGCAGTATGAGGTTCTTTTAATGTAGACAGCTTTTGTTGGCTCTGATTCTTTTTATTCAGTCTTATAACATTGGACTGAAACGGACTGAGACAGGGAGATGATTAACATTTTTCTGGGATCAAAGAATACTGAAAATGGTAAAACAACTATACGGGTATTCAGTCTTTTTCTACCTTTAACATCTTTGTGCTTCCTTCCCTTGCTCCTCAAGTATTTTGGAATTAAGTTTTAAAGAGGCATGTGTGGTATTTTTAATGTTTAGTTCATACTTAAATATCAAAATGCTCCTTTCTCCATTATGGCTATAGATGAATAATATCCAGTTGGCTCCCTGTTTTCTGTTCTTTTAGTCATTAGTTAGCATGGTGTTTTCTGTCAGGGCTGCAACTAATATGGAAGTTGGCTGCAGAAGCCACTGCTGTACCCTTCCCAGCAGTTTCCACACCTACCTGGGCACACTGGTAAAATGAGGCTTTTGTTTTACGTGAATAACCCCTTTCTCTCTCTCTTGCTCTGGCTCTCCTTTCTGAGGGCCTCAAATGAGCACATTCACTCAGGGAGGCAGAGAAAGTCTCCTTAGTTTGAGAAGCAAGTAAACTTAAGTATGCTGTCAGGCTCCAAGCCAAATACAGTGCTAAGCATGACAATTAATTGGATAACTACCAAAATACCTCTTACTGTAACTGTAATTCAAAGTATCCCTTGCTGAACTTAAAAAAATATATATGGTATTACTTAATTAATTTGAATGTTTCTAAGGGTACCCACCAAATGTCTGCACTGCTGACCTGCTAGGTTTTGGCACTGCAGGCAAAGGGAGGGACTGATACGTTGTAAATAAAGCTCTAGTTTGTGCTGGAGTTAATCCTTTCAACAAGGAGGAGTCAGGTACTCTTGTCTCCACATCATAGATGAGGATAATGAAGGCCACACAACCAGTTTATTTATATGCAAAAACGGTGGGCTTCTCATTATTTCACACTACCTCTGAGTTGAGTCAGGGTGATGATGTCAGTAATAACAGAGCTATGGTTTATGTCTTGAAGGATCTGTATTGCAGCGCGAGAGAGAAGCCACACACACAAATTACAGGGCTTGCAAATTTTTATTAAGGGACAAGTGACTAATATAGAGAAATGCTGTGGGGATTTTGCAGAACAGGACAATATGCTGGGGTGGGACTGTCATGGAAAATGTCATTGTGGAAATAAGAATTGAAACGAGTTTGAAGGATGGGGGGGTCTTGATTGGTCAGTAGAAATGAAGAGGCCATTCCAGGTGAGGAGTACACTTCAGCCACAGCAGGGACAGGGAGCTGATGATTGAGGGAGGCTGAAGGACAGGACCAGTGATGGGGAGATAATAAGGGACTCTGGGAGAAACGTGAATGCCAGGCTTACAAGATGGGTTGTTACACGGTTGCAATGGGAGCATTTTTACATTGTTGAACAAATGTCAGTTCTGAAGAATATCAGGATTAACCAGGAGGATATTTGCTAGTTGGAACTGAGAGTGAGAATACTGGTGGTTTGGTAAAGCCAATTCAGAGACTGTTGAAATACTCTAGCCTTGAGATAATGAAAGCGGGACCCTGGGTGGTAGCATAGAAAATGAACTGGAAAAAAGTAAAATGAATGAGAGTTTAGTGGCTGACCAGAACCAGAAAAACTAGTCAGGTATAGCCGAGATGCTACCACGCAGAAGTGAAATAAAATATATCCATCCATACATACATGCCCCCCAAAGGTAGTTTTTACCAAATGCTCATCGTGCTTATCTGCTAAGTGTAAGAGATACATCAACGGAATTAAAGTTTAGGGGAGAGTGGAAAAGATTAATCATAATTATCCCCATCGTATTGTATCTAGATGTTTCCATGGTTCTCTTAGTGGCTCCAATAGGAATTTACCTAGAAGCACTGACCCACTTAATATGGGCTTTAGAGGCCAGAGGTGTCCTAGCTGATTAGGGTCATCTGATCACATTGCTAAAAACTGGAAGGCATACGCTCATGCTGAGTTTGCAAGAATAACAAACAGTTATATACTCTTTTATATAATGCTGTATAAAATTAATTTGGAAATTTTGTTGCACTTCAATAGGATCAAAATAATAAGCAGTGAGGTTTTTTTTAACATCTTTATTGGAGTATAATTGCTTTACAATGGTGTGTTAGTTTCTGCTGTATAACAGAGTGAATCAGCTATACCTATACATATATCCCCATATCCCCTCCCTCTTGCATCTCCCTCTCACCCTCCCTATCCCACCCCTCTAGGGGGACGCAAAGCACCGAGCTGATCTCCCTGTGCTATGCGGCTGCTTCCCACTAGCTATCTATTTTACATTTGGTAGTGTATATATGTCCATGCCACTCTCTCACTTTGTCCCAGCTTACCCTTCCCCCTCCCCCTCCCCGTGTCCTCAAGTCCATTCTCTACGTCTTCATTCCTGTCCTGCCCCTAGGTTCCTCAGAACCATTTAAAAAAAAAAATTTTTTTTTAGATTCCATATATATGTGTTAGCATATGGTATTTGTTTTTCTGACTTACTTCACTCTGTATGATATACTCTAGGTCCATCCACCTCACTACAAATAACTCAATTTTGTTTCTTTTTATGGCTGAGTAATACAAGTTTGTTTTTAAAGTGAAGAAAGAAGTATACAGAATTATACAGAATGTTTCCTCTGTGTCTCCTGAATACTTTATTTGGAATCTGACTAGTCAAATTGGGTTAAGTACCAATTTGTTTTCGTTTCAGGGATTTTTATGTTTGTTTTGAGCTCCTTGGTAATAAATGTTATTTAGAGAAATGTGAAATTGCCTGTCCATTATTAAAACGTTTAAAAATGTTTGAAAACATTTTATAAAAACATCATAATTAAGGAATTATGCTGCTGTTTAATTTTGTAATATCAAATGCAAACTCCAACTCCATATGTTTTGATGTAGTATGATTTGATTTGAATTTACTTTGGTAATTCTCTGTTTCAAGTACATTGTTATTCCCGGTATTTCTTTAATTTTAGGACCGAAGTTATTTTCCTAGCTGGATCTTCATTAATTGTTTTTTATTTTACTGACTATTTTTGTGTTTTTGTATGAAAGAGACATTTGTAGATTGTCCATGAATTGTAATTACGTTCTTACATAAACCCCTTTTGGAGGCTTTGTGTAAATTTCCTTTTGATTTATTGTAGACTATAAACAACTCAAAACAGATTCTATTGTTTAGATTTAAAAAAAAACCCACTAATCATGTCATATTTCTGCATCATATCCTTATTTATCCTTCAGTTTTAACTTTGGAAGTGGCTTTCTCTTTGTTTTCCTGATCTCAAGGCAGAATTCAGAACACTCAGAACAATGTGTGAGACAGGAGAACATTTTCAACGGGAAACAAAAGTTTAGTTCTAATCTATTCTCACTTATCTGTTCTATTTTTAAAAACTGAAGTTCTAAGAACATAAATAATAATGATATGAATGATTTCTTTATTTAGAAAATCAGCTGTCAATTACCTAATGAATATTCTTTTTAATCAGTGTTAATTGACAAACTTCCTGCACTTATAAACTCAGTGCTTGCATAATGGGTTCATTTTCACTGTTCCTGATTTCCCTTTTATGTTTCAGTAGTCCTATTGGCTGTAATTCTGTATTATTCCCTGAATTCCCTAGTCTGGAGCTAGATGGAGCTATGAGATCTTCTGTAAGTGCACACCAGGCCAGTGGCTCTTCTTCAGGTCTGCTTGCAACAATCAGTGCCTAACGCCCATTTTTAAAGCCTCATGCCCCTTTACTCTTAGAGTGTGGAAGAAAAAGTCTGGACTTTTAAAACACTGTCATTAAAGTGGACAGATATTCCCACAGTTCTCTAATTATCCAATATTACTGAGCAGCTAAAACAAACAAACATAAAAACTCCCAAAAACAAAACAAAGAAAAACATGTATTTGTTTCAGATATTCCTACCCTTAACACTCAAAACCAGATTAAATGTTTTGTCATTAAAAATACATTCGTTTTCTTTCCCAAAAGAGTGTAATTCTCTGAGAAATCCACAAAATACAGAAATGATAGAAAAAGGAATATACAGCATTTGTTTCAGGACTCACCTGCCAAATTTTATATGCACATGTGGTTGATAGAGAGATGTAATTATATACATAATGTGTGTAATACAGGTATATATAACTATATAAGAGTGTGGAAAATATTTCACCAAGAAGGATTAAAAGTTTTGCCTGAAAGGTTTTGGTTAGAATTTAGAGATCAATGACTTGGGGAGTTGCTGTGTGTGTAGAGTGGTTTAGAAAGTCTCATCAGTGCATCTTGCCCATGCCTACAGGGTGCTCTGGAGAAAAAAAAACTACTACTACTCTTTTGCGTGTGGTTGCTTTGTTTTTTCTCTCAGTTCTCTGTGGGGCCAGCTGTGCTGTTTTCTGCACTTGTTATTCAGTGTGTTTAAGTCCTGAGGAATATGCCCAGACTACTGTCTCGCTGCTTAATATCTGTTAGGGCAGAAGTTGTTAAAGGTCATCTGCTTACTTGGAGAAACTAACTGTAATAAATTCTTCTGTGCGATTCTCTAATTGGATTAGCTTTAGCTCTGTGCTATTCAGATATTGGGATAATTGTGTGGGTGATTTTCATTTACCTAATTTGGCAAATACTTACTTGAACTCTGCACTTTCTTTGTCTTGTTTTTTAAGTCACTTGTAGACTAATCTGAGTCTCTTACTGGGAATTGCATCTCCTTACACTTCATTCTCTCTCTATAGGCTGTCTTTATTTGCTTTTCAAATCTAGGGGAGTAAACAGTGTTTCAAACAGGTTCTAAAAGGCTGTAAGGGGTAGAGAGGTTTTTCTTGGTTTGGCTTTAATAAGCACTAGGAGTACTTTGTCACTCTAGCTAGCTAGCTATTAGATAAATAACCAATAAATAGGTATACTATAACAATTATGATAAGATTATAAGTGAATAATAAAATTGATTAATAGAGCACTTGTGAAGAATTTTAGAAAAAACAGTAAATTTAGAATAAATAAATTTTGGTGTTTAAAAGGAACCATTGGTAGAAACTTCACCTCAAGAGAACATTACAGTACTGAAGATGAGTAGAAGGGAGACCCAACTACAACATTTATATTTCCCAGATTGTAAAGGGCCTCCACAATATATGGATGTATGGAGCAGGGTGAGATTTTTTGTTTATTCTTATTTAAATGAAGTATAATTAGCACACAATAAGAGACACAGATTTAAAGTAAACAGTTCAGTGACTTTTACCAGATGTAATCACGTGTGTAACCACCACTTAAATAAAGAATGTAGAACTTTTCCATCACTTCAGTAAATTGCCGTGTGTGTCTTTCTGGTCAATTCCCCCCACCCCCAAAGGCAGCCACTGCTCTGATTTCCATCACTCTAACTTAGTTCTAGAACTTCATATCAACAGAATCATTCTGTGGGGCTTGGCTTGTGTCATTCCACATAATGTTTGTGAAACTCACCCATGTAGTTGTGTGCATTAGTGGTTTATTCTATTTTTATAGCAGAATAATATTCCATTGTATGGATATACTACATTATATTCATTCTTCTTAGCTCTTCTAGTTTCCGTGAAGTGATATCTTGTGGTGTTTTTAATTTGATCTTTTTATGATCTTAAAAGTTTATTTAATCTGTATATATTTTTTAATAATCTTTTATATTTATTATGTAGTTACTTTTTATTTATTTACTTTTGGCTGTGTTGGGTCTTCGTTTCTGTGTGAAGGCTCTCTCTAGTTGCGGCAAGTGGGGGCCACTCTTCATCGCGGTGCGCGGGCCTCTCACTGTCGTGGCCTCTCTTGTTGCGGAGCACAAGCTCCAGACGCGCAGGCTCAGTAGTTGTGGCTCACGGGCCCAGTTGCTCCGCGGCATGTGGGATCTTCCCAGAGCAGGGCTCGAACCCGTGTGCCCTGCATTGGCAGGCAGATTCTCAACCACTGCGCCACCAGGGAAGCCCTATATGTTTTTAACAGTTTTACTGAGACATAACACACATCCCATAAATTTCACCCATTTAAAGTGTCATTCGGTAGTTTTTAGTATATTTACAGAGTTACGCGACCATCACCAAAAGTTAATTTTATAGAAGGATTCGTCACCTCCGAAAGAAGCCTTGCGCCTGTGAGCGGTCACTCCCCATTTCCAACCTATGTATTTTAAAATGTGTTTTATAATTTTGTATGCTCTTTATCCGAGTCCTAGTAAACAGCTCTCTTGGCTTTGTCCACAGTGAGCGTGAAGATGGCACATTTCCTTCCAGGTTCATCTTCTCAAAGTTGCTTTGCAGAGCATCCTGTGCAGATATTTAGGTGGAGTGCTCTGGAACTTGAATGTGCCTTCACACCACCTAAGGGTCTGTTAGAATGCAGGTTCTGATAGGTAGGTCTGAAGTAGGGCTGAGACTGTGCGTTTCTGACCACTTCTCCCATGATGTTTGTGCTGCAGGTCCCTGGGGCCTCACTGAGCTGCATGGGAAAAGATTTTGGCTGGATGTCTTGAGAGAGGGACGGTGAGAGAGAGGCTGTATTTGTGCTGTAACATTTTTTATCTGGTGATTTATAGGCAGATGACCTTTTTATTCTCAGAGTAGTTCTTAATCCATTTTGGGTGTTTTAAATGTTCATCACATCCCTTTGTAAGTGTGTAAAAAGGGGATGGGCTTTAAGAATTTGAAAGGTAGGATTCAGAAGAAGGCCTTAAAAATCTTATAGCATGTCATTAGTTTGTTGATAACTCACAAAGGACCCTGCTGAAGAAGGAACGAGAAAGAACTGTACAGGAAGAGCGCTTTAGGGTCCCTGTGGGGACTCGTTGACTAAGAGCAGGATTTCTTGAAAGCTCTTTTTCAAAAACTGAAAAACAGCTCTTGGGCCTTTCCTCAGTTTCTGGAATCACTCCTTTGCTGGCCTCTCCCAGAGCTTTTGGAGGACCTGGGATGAAGAGGGAATTGTACCCAGAGTTGATGCCAGTTGAGAGATGTTGGCCTGGGCCTGTGGAAACAGAGCAGTATCCAACCGTGCCTCAGTCAGTGGTTTATGAGTTGAGTGGTGAACAAGAGGACAGTACTACACTCAATAATTGCATCAAAAGCATTAGGTTTGGCTTAAATATTTTGTCTCAAAGTGCAATAATACTGAGGTTACAGAGCTTTGCAAATAGCCTCACCTCAATCGATGCTTGGTAAGAGCTATGTATTGGTGCATCTAGTTTAAATGCAAATATTTTCTTAAAGTTGGTTATAAAGCACACTTTTCCTGAGCAAAACAATGTTTTCCTATTGTTATCTATCATATAACTGGAGATATGTTTGTATAGACAAAATGATTGCTGGGTTGAGTTAAAGGATTTTGATTTTCTACAAAAAATATAGAAGTGGCAGTTACCTCCTACTACCCTTGGCCTCGGCAGACATGTAGACCTAACAAATAAAATGCAAGGAAACCTACACATCTTGATTTTTAATTTGAGTTCTTTTAACAAGGTGTACCTCTGCCTCTACTCCGGGAGAAGTTACATTACGTTTACATGGATCCCTCTTTCCAGACACTTAGAATCTTGCTTGCTTGGAGTGGTTTTTCATCAAGTCCGCTTCTCACTAAATTTTAAATTCTGTTAAGGTATTAAATTTTACCAGGAAAGGCCACTGCCTTACATGGTCTGAAGTCTTGATTGAAAAGCTCTTAATTTGAAGATAGAGGTTATGTAAATGAAAGCACTCAGCTATAGAAATTTTGTATGGTGTGTTTATTTAAAGTCAAGTATGTAATTCTGTCTATCTACCAGTGACTATCACGAAAGGTGCCAGTATTTTATGAGAGCTCAATATACGACTCTCTGAAAAACACCAGTAATGTTTGCAAGTAGCGAGGGTCAGCAAATTAATATTTATTTAGTAATGATAATTGCAGTACGTTTGCAGACATGAGAACTCTGTGTTTCTACTCAAGTCTAGCCAAATACCATGTGTCAGTTTGGAAACATCAGTTAGGTGCCCTACATCATTGTCTTGTTTATTTCAGAGAGAATAATTCTGGCTACAACAATTTAACTATAACTGTGTGTTCTCAGAACTGAGTAACTTTCTCAGACTGAACATATTAAATTAGTTTCAAATTTCCTGCCAAAATTTATAGACAGGTTGTAAATGAAAAAGCTGCCTCTGCTCTTCATTGTCACTATATATTATAGTTTTTTAAATAAAAATGTTATTTACTTGCACCTACTATCAGATATTAAACTACAGAGGTATCCATCAACAGTTCTGTTGGTGCTGTAAAGAAAAAACTCATGTAACAGCACACCTGGCTTCAGTGTTACAGCAAAGAGTTAGTGTTACAAGGTGACTTTGATATGTCAGAAAAGCTAATTATGTCCCATCAAAGGACTGAAGAAATTGCATTTTTTAATGAAAAGTATTTTATAGGAGGTGACAATGATCTTAGGCAAAGCACTAAAACTAGGTGTGTAATTATATAAATTCTTTAAATTCTTATTAGACTTCGCTAATTGACATGTAACTGTCCCATATTGTAGAAAAATATTGGTTAAACATAAAAACCCGAACAGTGGTTTTGGACCATAGAGGTACAGTCTGATCTAAAATTGAGTCTCTCTGTTTTTCTAAGTAGAGTCTCAGTTTTTCCCTGACACTTATTTATACTCATGTGTGTGTTTATTTTATGTTAAAATAAGAGAATAGCAGATTTTTATAAGAATAAACTGTTAGTCAACAAAATGAAAAGGCAGCCTACAGAATGGGGGAAAATATTGGCAAACCGTGTATCTGATAGGGTTTGATATCCAAAATACATAAGGAAAGGAATTCATACAACTCAGTAGCTAAAAAAAAAAAAAATTGGCAAAGGACCTGAATAGATATTTTTCAAAGAAGACATGCAGTTGGTCAGTAGGTACATGAAAAGGTGCTCAATATCACTAATCATCAGGGAAATGTAAATCTAAACCACAAAAAGATATTACCTCACACCTGTTAGAATGGCTGTTATCAAAAAGACAAGTGTTGGTGAGGGTGTGGAGAAAGGGGAACCCGTGTGCCTTGTTGGTGGGAATGTAATTTGGTACAGTCATTATGGAAAACAGAATGGAAGTTCCTCGAAGAATAAAGGAGAAAAAAAAAAAGTGGCCCCACTTTTGAGTATTTATCCAAAGGGAATGAAATCAGTATCTCAGAGACATCTGTAGTCCCTTGCTCTCCGCAGCATTTTCATAGTAGCCAAGATATGGAAGCAACCTAAGTATGCATTGACAGATGAATAAAGAAAACATGGTGTGTGTGTATATATATGAGTGTGTATGTATGCGTTTGTATATATGTATATATGTGTGTGTGTGCGTGTACTTTAGACACAGGGGAATATTACTCATCCATAAAAAGATGGAAATCCTGCCACTTGGGACAAGGTGGATGAACCTGGAGCATTATGTTAAGTGAAGTAAGCCAGACACAGGCAGATACTGCATGATCTCACGTGTGAAATATAAAAGAGTCGAACTCGCAGAAGCAGGGTGTAGAATGATGGTTGCCAGGGTCTATGGGTTGGGAAATGGGGAGATATTGGTTCAAGGGTACAAAGTTTCAGTTATAAGATGAATAAGTTCTGGGGGTCCAGTGCATGCATGGTGATTACAGTTAAAAATAGTGTATTGTATCCTGGAAATCTGCTAAGAGAGTAGAGCTTATATATTCTCAAGAAGGTAACTATGTGAGGTGAGGTGACGGTTGGGTTAATTAGCTCAATTGTGGTCATTGTTTCACAGTGTATAAGGGTATCAAATCATCACATGTACACCTTAAATATATACAATTTTTATTTGTCAATTATATCTCAGAGAGATGGAATAAAAAACATAAACTATTAATAACATATATATATATGTTCCTTAAAATAAAAACAATTTTTCTAGCTAAGGGTAATAAATAGCCCAAGTATCTTTTCACTTTTGATATGTATATGACATATGT
Source organism: Balaenoptera acutorostrata (assembly GCF_949987535.1). Lineage (NCBI taxonomy): Eukaryota > Metazoa > Chordata > Mammalia > Artiodactyla > Balaenopteridae > Balaenoptera > Balaenoptera acutorostrata. Next base: position 63,286,477 of record NC_080071.1, on the reverse strand, counting down.
ATATGTGTGTTTCCCATTCACTGATAACACACACACACACATATATATATGAATTTAATTTTTATTTCTTTTGAAGAGCCACATCAAGGGTGATTGTGAAGTGAGTCCTGCGCTATTGTATATCAGGATTAAGAGCAGAACTTTTTATTGCTAGCTTTGACAGAATGTATGTGATTATTAGTGATGTCTTTTTTTAGAAAATTGTAAATTATAGGAATGCTGTGCAGGAAGAAAGAAATGAAGCATACAGCAGTTATTTAGGTTTATAAGATTGACAATGATTTTTTTTTTTTTTTTCTTTACGGAAGGTTCAGTACTTAAAGCAGAAAGCTGTAATTGTTGGTTGCTTTAGATGCCCTTAGCTATTTGGGATGTGAAAAGATGTATGCTATAAATGTTTTACTCCTGTAATTGTCCTCACTTCAGAATGGTTCGATTATAGTTGTTTTGTAGGAAAGGTGCATGAAGGGTTGATCTCTGGCAGTATTCTAAAATGGTCACCACTGGGTTTTTTAAAACTGCAGATGTGAAAGAAATTAACTCATTTTTGTTACTAGATGCTAGCATGGTTCTTAAAGCTCCCTGTTTCTACATCTCAGACAGTAGTTCAAGCACGGACTGTGGCAGGGCAACCAACAAAGAGTAGTTGTTTTAAGTGCTTGGGGTGGGAGAACTTCTCAGGACGTGCTTCAGCTGTTTGGATTTATGATTCTGAAGTAATAAAACGAGACTTGAAGGTATGAACTAAGCCATATCAGAGAGCTCATATATGTGAGTGTGGGTAACCAGGGTATGGTGTTTATCGTTATCCCAACTCATGTTCTGTAACACTGGCCAAATCACCTCCCTCTCTGGGTATCTTGTAATGTCACGGTCACCTCTCAGGTTGCTAAGATTCTGCGGCAGTGTGACACTCATGGAGGAAACCAATGTAAAAATAGATAAATTATAGGAATCTAGGCCAGCGTATTATCTTGGGAACCAAATGCCTTAATGGGTTGTAGGTAGTGTAAGATTCTAAAATAACTCTTGATTGCTCACATGCTATGTCCTTTGTGAAGCTCTTAAAGATTGTCTCTTATCAGCATTACAAGTCTGGGGAATTGAATATTCGGTTGGAGGTGGTTTGGCTTGTAGACTTACTTGTAGCTAATCAATTTTTGTACATACAGCTCATAGATTGATTCTGAAATTAGATTTGCAGAGCCTGGATTTCACTGGGCATATTCTGTTTGCCAGTGCTGGATTGACTGGCCAACAAAAGCCAGGTTCCAGGCTGTAGTCAGATTTAAATGGACTCTAACTGATCATTAGTAGAATTTCAGTGGGAAGGAAAGGCGAGGTTCTTTGCACTTTGTTTTATTAAGTGTGAAATAGTGAAGCGTCCTATTATATTGATCAGACATGATGTGACTGGTCTGAAGGGTTCATTTCTTTGATTTACCTGGATTGTGCTTCTCAAAAGGAATAGATTGGATCCCTGATTTTCTTTTCCAGACTGCCAACTTCCGATATGTGGAAAATTGCTCTATAAAACGACTCCCTTTCTAAAAGATACTTCTCACTGTTTTCAAAGGGGCTGTCAAAGCCCAAGAAAAGAAAAGGTTTGCTCTCGATGTTCTTTGAGAAAGGTTGGAAGAGTTGTTTGGGCTTTAACATCATTTAGCTTGTTGGAGTTATCAGCTGTTCTCCATCTCTGTCTTTGGCTGGTTGTCTGCAAGTTCCATATACATAGCGGTTTTGGAATACAGCAGAGTATGCAAAAGGCTTGTTATCTCCTAGAAACGTACAGCTGATGTGGGGCTGTGCACAAATGACTTTCCCATGGACAGGATATCTGGTCTAACTACTTTAAAAAATTGCATAATCCTATAGGGAGCCCTAGCTAACTAATGCAATAATTATCTAGGAGAGGAGCCAACATCCTGCAATTATATTAGAGCAAACGTGCTGCAATGTTTCTGTTTGTGTATGTCTCTTGGCATCTTGAATTAATATTTTATCATATTTCATTAAGAAAAAAATAAGCCAGAGAAGTATTGGAAGCAAAATCATTGGAATTACCTGTTGTGTCAGGTTAGGAAGTTTCTATGAAATTTCTTCCATCTTGACAAAATAATTTCACACCACTGAAAACAATTCATGTTTCCCTCATAGATAAGTAGAGGCAAATACTTTCTTGAGATCTGCTTTAGAAAAACTTGACCCTATCAGATGTTATCTTTAGCTACTTAATTTTTTCTTTTTATTGTTTTTTTAATCTGTGTCTGTAAAATATCATTTTTGAATGCATAAAGTAGGTTTTTCTTTTTTTTTTTTTTTTTGGTTGAATGCAGAGTAGATTAACAGAGCTCAAAATCTATAAATTGGCAAACCTTGATTGGCAGTTATTTCTTCAGCAAGGTGCTGTTTATTTTATGTATAACTTTACTTATACATTGATAATGTAACCTAACATATGGAATTTTGCTTAATAAAATTCAAAAACAGCTAGGAAGATGTAAGCTTTTTTTTTTCTTTCTTTTAGTTATGAATGACTCAACATTGTCATTTTCAGTGGCTGGGGAAATGAGTTATTTTAACTCGTATATCTCAATCTGAAAAATAGCATCTCTTGGATTTGGTGGATGGTCCCCAACAGTGACATGCTGATGCTAACGGGGCTTCTTTCAAAGGTAAATTTCTGGTAGATACCAGGCCAGGCTAATGGAAGGAGATCCGAGGCCCTGTGCATGGTTGACACAGGAGCCTAGTCTGGGGTAGTGGTAGAGTGTTGGAGTGTTCAGAGAGAGCATGAATTTGTAATCAGGAGCCCAGAGTACTGATCCCATGGGTGGACATCAGTTATTAGCTAGGCATCAGTCTTCCTCTCCCAGAGTGATAAAGGGGTGCTTTTGCACTGTCTTAAATCTTGAGTGTGGTAGGAGAGGCAAAGCTAGACCCAGGTACCAAGAATTGGTTTTATTACTATGGTTGTCATTCTTTAGAGGGTCTGGTAGATAGCTGACAGCCTCGACTGAAGCATGTCTGAGACACATTCTGCTATCAGGCAGCAAAAACACCTTCTTAGATATACTTGGATATACATGCATGCTTCCTTTTTACTTTAGCAAGTGATGGAGCAAGGTCTCAGCTGCCCTGAAGCATGAAGCTGTGAACTAACTTTCACTGCCTTTGGAATACAGTGGGTGGGGTTGATTTTAATTTCAAAACTTTGCATATTCAAGAAAAGCAATTTGTGAATTCCACATGTTTAAAAATCTGTACCATTCCTCTGTTTTCTGGAAAGGAGAATCCACTGAGAAATCTTTGTTACCAGCAAATACTTTCATCCCATTGTATGCAGTCATTATAATTAAATTTAGTGCTAAATTGTTCTAAATATTTCTTCTAGATTACATCTTCCATGAGGACAACAGACTGATAATCCTTTTATAATCCTTCTAAAATTTAGCATAATATCGGGTATTCTAGAAATATCAATAGTCACTTTACCACTGGATTGATTTGTTTTTTTTGGCAAATGGTTGATTTTACAAAAATATTATCTGTAGATTGTCTATTTTATTCACCTCTCTTCCTTCATTCCTCACAAAGGAATGCTTAATGTGTTGGCAGTCAGAATCCTTGATGAAACATACACATTGAGGGCTACGGATTGATTCTATGGGCTGCAAACTAGGGGTCCTGCAGCAGGATCTTTCAACACTATGACTTAGGTTTAGAATCTTGCTGCTCAAAGTGTGGGTTGTGGACAGCATAGCATCATCTGCAAGCTTATTAGAACTTCAAAATCATGCCCTTCCTCCCAGTCACTGGCTTTAGAATACTTTTGAGGAAGGTCAGATGATTGTGAATCTCCAAAAATTAAAAACTGCTACAATGGAACCTCAGAGAGTTAACCTTCAGTACCGTAAAACACCATTCATTCAGGATGAGTTAGGGAGTCCTGGTGGAATTTTGGGGATTATTCCAACCCTATTCTTTGTATGACTTTACAGGGAACAATGGACTAGACTTTTCTATGAACAGAAATGAGCTTCCATTACTCTTGTAAAGACACCTTGTAGTCTACGTCTAGAAAGCACTTCCTAATTTTCTCCAATCCGTTTGGAATATCACGTGAATAAGAATTTACATTTTTTCTCTGAATAAAACTGGAACTTTATTCAGATCTGTGCTTCTCCCACTTAGAGGTTGACTGTTAGAAAGGATGTAGAGATTGCAGACCAAGCTTGTTGAACCTGATTATTGTAGAGAATATATTATAATATGTTTCAGGTGTTTAGTTAGTTGCATATGTGTGTTTGATTTCAAAGTTGGACTGTGAAAGCCTTGAAGAGTCAGGGGCTTTAGTTTTATTGGGTTGGCCAAAAGTTCTTTCACGTTTTTCCGTAACATCTTAAAACCCAATATATCTCAAGTGGAGCCTAGCATACCCTGTAATTGTTCAAGAAATGTTTGTGGACCAAATGCTGAATGAGCTACGTGCTGCTCCTCTGAACTATTTGCTATGTGTGGCAACAGCTTCTCAGCGTCGTGGTCATCCCCAGAACAGATGCATTTTGCCCACGTTTCATTTTCCAAGTGATGTTACAGAACACTTGAACACCTGCAAAGGAGAGCTGAATCACAAAGTCAGTTTTCCAGTTTTCTTCTGTCCACAATTTTGTGGCTCAAAATAAGCCTTCAAACTATTTGAAAGCTTTCAATTTTGTTTACAAAACCTACAAAGCATTCACCAAGATGAGCCAGCTATCAAAGATAAGAGTCATCTAATGAGTCTTGTCTGGGTGAGTTGGTTACATCTTCACACAGGGATTTGGGAGACAAGACTTATCCTTGTGCTTTTCCATAAACCCGAGTCAGAAATTAAGTTGTGTGTTTTCCGCCTGCTTTGATGAACTCCCATCATAAGTCATGCCATGGTAACGTAAACATTTGACCCTCATCAAGAGAGCTGTCACCATTGCTCTAGTACCAGTGTCTCCAGTAAAAATTAGAAATGCTCTGAGATCTCTCTTGGTGAATTCCTGGGTGTTGCCTGCCAATGTTTTGGGTCTTGATGTTTTATGAATTATTCTTCAGTCTGTGTATTTCTATCACACTTGACAGTTCTGACTAATAGTCCTTAGGCTGAATGCTAGTTTTTAACAAAGGAAAATACTTGATATTATTAAGCAGGACCTGCTTAGGTTTGCTTTTCGGATGCAGAATATAGAAATTAAACATATTTGAGGTTGGTGTCTAGGCAACATATGAAATCATACAAACAAATATAATCAGTAACATCTCTTCAGTGCCAAGCAAGCCCCATGAAAACTATTTGGTTCATTTTGGGCTGGCTGGAACTGCTGAAGAATAAAAATGTTTTCTGTGGACTAAAAATGATCTAGAGATGAGGACACTTGGGGATTCTTATCCTTTGAGGGATTGTCAGACAGTTGGTCTGTTTAACATCAGGGTGTCACACAAAGGCAATTTTTTTTGAGATGGGGCTTTAGCCTAATGACTGTGACTGCCTAACAGTCACTCCTAGTGTCTGACAGGCAGTCGCAGCATTTTCAAAGGCCTGCAGGGCATGTATCGTTACCCTGAACATTTTATACAGCGAGCCCATCAAGGCATTATTTTTTAAAAAATCAGTTTTCAGTGCCATCTGTTCAAAGATAGGTAAACTGGATCTCTTTGGTTCCTTTGTTTTTTGTTTAGGGAACGTTATCTGTTCAATAGAGATGAATAGTAATTGGATTACTTTACTGTAATTCATTTATTAAGAGAGCATTAGAATCCACAGTAGTATGTTTCCATCTTAGAATCCACAAATTACCAATTAAACACAATCTTCTGTTCTAAAACAATGTGATTATTTTTATTTAAGCCTGTTTTGGAAGCTGAGTCACTTGTCGCCTACATATATCTTTGTTTAAAAAGCATTAGTGGAATATTCCTAAAGCAGAGGCCATTGCTTGTTCATTTGTCATTTACAAGGGTAGCTGTTCATCCAGACAAAGCCTGGCCACATTTGGGATATCCCTTCTGCATGTTGGCTAGTTACAACAAGTTTTAAAGGCAACACTCTCAAGAAATTATACCACTTCAAAAATAAAATAAATTTATTTGAGAATGGTGGTAAAGAACTCTATAAATAAAAAGAAGGCCAAACTACTATAAATGAGAAAGCTATTTTCTTTGATTTAGCAGTATTGATTGAACACTATTCTATACCTGGCTCATTTCATTCCCTTTGGGGGTTTTAGCAAATTTAAAATCACATCCCTGCCCTCAAGCAGAATACAGTGTAACTGTAGACATAATGTGAATACACACGAAAAGCTAAATAGCAACAGTGGGCAGCTCTGCAAGAGACGTGAGACAAGACAGCATATATTTCAGAACCAAAAGGTACACAGGCTTTGGGTGTCCTGAGTTTATAACCAAGAGCTCATTGTGCAGTTGAATAGCCAGAAAAGTCTTCAGAGAAGTGGTGAAATTTGAGCTGATCTTGAGGAGTACACAGGGACTTCAGGCCCCAGTGTTCAGCTAGGAGGGAGCGTACAAGAAGGGCAGAGAGGTGTATGGCATGGGTACTGGAGTGTTGAGTAGCAGGAGAGTAATGAGGAGGCTGAGATCAAAAAGGCGGATGCAGGATGTTAGACAGGAGTGGGCACTGATTTTGTAGGAGGATAGAAAGCTAGAAGGGTTGAAAACATTCCATGCTTTTCTAGACATCTGTGTGGATACATCCACTAAACATTGGTGGGTGTGCATTGGTGTATTCATCAACAATATGGCTGAGGTTGAGGATGGAAAAGACAAGGCCTTGAAGTTGGTTTCAGTGGGGACGTGGGTGTGTTAGAAGGTATGAAAGGCCCAAGATGATGAGGTCTAAGAAAAGTCTTTTGGTCATGACGACAGAAACCTTTTGAGAATCCAGTAAAATAGTAAGAAGCAAGCAAACTATTTAGTAGGCCTAGGAGAGAATAGCTAGATATTTTATAAATATCTGGTAGATTCTATAAAGAATTAGAGATGGTGCTTTTAATAGGTTGTTTATCTCCCAGATAAGCAAAGGCAGAGGAGAGGTACGTTATATGCAAATGCAAGGGTAAGATAAGTAGATATGAAATCACTCACCTCCCAGGCTTCAGTGCTTCATGAATCTGATGACATTCCAACATTTTAGGGAAACCCCGAGTCAGCCCTGCTTCTCTTTCATTTTGCCTCCCAGCCACTTGAGGTTTGGTTTCCAGACACTTAACCTCTTCAGGGCCATTTCAGGCCATAAGTGAGCACACCAAATGGGTTGCTTGACATCCCTTACACCTATAAAGATCATCTCTGCTCCTTTATCATTTCAATTCTTACATGGTTAAGAATTAGACATATCGTGAATGCCGTATGGCAAATGGCCTTCCTACCATATATGGCCTTTCTACCATATATAAAGGGATGCTGATGTTTGCCAGCTTCCTCAGTGGGTGATACCAACTACGTAACTCGCTGAGTGCAAGATGAAAATGGCAAACACATTGTTCAAAACTTAGTAAGAAATTAAGAAATTCAGGACAGCAACAAACCAAGTATTAAACCAAGAAAGCTTGTGGCTCTTTGACTGCAAGTGTTTGCATAGGCATGAAGCCAGCCCTAAGGTGACTGTTCAAGGCCAGCAAGATGGCAGCAACCATTCTGTCATCTTAAGAAAAAATATGATACCAAGTAGCATTAAGAACATTTGAACAAAAAAGTGAATATTGTGACTAAAGTTTATTCGTGCTCTTGTATTTGGCTAGACTTACCTCTGATCATCATTCAGGGTGTCAAAATAGTTACTCTTGTTTTTTCTGGTCTTCCATTGATCCCACAAAATAAGGACGGTGAAGAGAAAATTGAAGGTGTTAGGACTTCTTCAGAATAACCTATCTGCAAGTCTCCAGCAAACTAACAAACTGATTTTCTAATAACCATGCTCCTAAATGGGAAGTATTCTAATCAGTTACCCAGAATTGCTGATTCTCAAACCATCTGAATTATGTGATGATTTATTTCTTCCTGTAGAAAGGTGAGAAGAGTTTTTTGTTTTTGTTTTCTTTCAGTAGTTTCATTTTACTTTTGGAATGTGTTCTCCGGGGTTGTTTTATTGCAGCTGAATGCTTTGCCTTTTCCACGTGCTGGTGGGTAGCACTCACCGCAGTTCCAATCCACGTGGCTCCCACCTGGCAGTATAGGTGCTACATCAATGACTCAGTGGCACAAGTATGTGTAGGAAGGTATGCTTTGGTTCTGGATTGCATATGTAATAGTCATTTCTCAAATATTTATTGAATAATGTGGAAGTTTTGATTTGTTTTTTATCAATGTCTTTTCAGCAGAAGATGATAGAGCATAGAATATGGCATGGTGGTATTGGAAACTCTTGTGCTTTGCTGATAGTAGGAGAAATTAATTTCACTCACTAGTCAAGAAGTTTCATTTGCCTCCATAACCAACAGTAGGGATAGCTCAGTTGATGAAATAGAAGCTTTTGGCCAAAATGTGTGTACATGAGACATACATTAAATTCATTGGGTAATTATTTAAAGGATGACTATGTTAATGGATTCTCCATGTTTTGGGCACTATCATTGATTTCTCCTCCACCCCCCCATTGTCTTTGTCTGAAGATTTTGTTATAAATGAAATTAGCAGAAGAGAACCAGGAGACGTTCTCAACTGGGAGTGTCACAAAATGACAACTGAGATAGATACGTGGCCTAAGGACTGACAGCTACAGTGAGGCAGGATGTCCCTGCTTGCCCCATCTCCCATCCCATCCTCCCTAGTTCATTTTTATGAAGTGATAGATAGCACGTTTTACTGCAGCTACTACAGCATCTTTGCTGTCTGGAAGATTAGAATGTTTGATGCGGATGTTGTTTTGGATCTCAAACAACTGTGACATTGATCCTTTTCAACGGGCAAGAGATATTATCTCTTGCCACCATCCACTGCCCCCACTAAGATATGCTAGGAAGCTGTATCTAATTACCTGTGCAGCTAATTACCTCTGCCATGCTAAGCAGCAGCAGTAATCTCATTTCCCTTTCAAGTCCATTTTATGGCATCAAACTATATTATATTCCCTTTTTAATGACTGCTGACAAAATTACAGCACCGTCACCCAGGACTTGACAGGGAATCTGCCTGCCCAGGACACAGCTGCACCTTGTATGTTTTCTGTTGATTCCTTTTGGTTTTTTTGTTTTTGTATTTTTTTTTTTACAGTGTGCTATTGAATACATATATATATGAATTATCTCCCCTTAGCTGCATTTGTTTGATTAGCATTCCAATACTGTGGCAAGACACCATATCAGTAGTGATCGATCTGATTAGCATGGAGCTGATATGAACACAGATTGCATCGATGTTTAATAGCGCAGGCATCCAGGTGCTGTAAACGTTATAGATGTTTTTGTATGCTGTGTGCAAGGTCTCTGTAATGAAGACACCAACCACAGCAGATTTTAGAGCTCGATGATTTATTTTCTGCCAAGTGCCACAGTGGGTCTTGCATAGTATATGGCACTCCTGTGCTGGATCCGCACAAAATGTTTTAATCGGTGTTCAAAATAACACAAATATTTTCCCTGGACAGTTTCTAATCTTGCTTTATTAAGAGATGCTTGCCACACTGCAGTGAAAAGCTTACTGCAGTCTCATTGAAAACCGGCCACATTCTTCTCTGAACCATATCCTCAGGTTACTTTATTATTCTAATGCGTCCCATTTTTTTTAGAAAGACTTGCTGGAGTTTTGTGCAGCACAACCTCGTTGCATTCGCACCACATAATCAAGCTTAAAATTTAGCTCATCGTACCTGTTTTCACTTTGATTAATTTTTTTTGCTAAGGATCGCTTATTGATCTGGATTCTGCACGTGAAAGAAGAATCAGCTGGCCACCATTTGGGAGTTGGCGCTTGGCAGTCTATAGGGACAGAAGGGAGTCCCTGCCAAGGAACATTGTGTAAATTGATGAGCCTTTTGCTGGGGATGCGGTGGAGAGAGGGCATTCCTAGAAAAGATCTTGCTTTGAGATCGCTTTTAATCCTGGTATCTGCATACTGCTACAAACTCACTCTGTAAGCCAATAGAAGTGGAGGGCAGGAGATTGCTTTTATTTATTTTTTGAGAAAACACTTGGAGTTTAGAGGTTTTCTCATTTCATATTTATATAATTTTGTGGGCTTCTGAATATTCTATTAAGATCATAATGTCTAGCTATAGAAAAATAGAAAGTAGAAGTAGAAGATCATAAACAAGTTCCTGAGACTTATCATCTGTGTGTGTACGTATGTATACATGCATATACACATATATATTATATATACACATACATATGCAATTCATACATACCCACACACACAAAACTATCTGCACACATACGTGCATTTGCGTGTACTGTATTTATTTATATCTAGCCTGGCATGAATGGGTCTTTTTGTCTCTCCTCCTTCCCTTTCCCATCTCCTTTGCTCCCACTGTTCCTTTCTATGTAGAACCTAGTACCAGAGCCAAACGCAATTACTTATTTCTAAATTTCACTGTTCTTCATGCTCTGGGCCCCCCAATATGTTGTTTTATTTTCCTTGGAATGTTTCCTCCACTCTTGTCACCACCATACCTGAGAGCTACCATTTGCCAGCCAATACTCAGCTCCAAATCTCTCCCTTTGGACAGTTTTTCTGAATTTGCCCATCCTCCAGCCTTCAGTATTTAACGGTGCCTTCCTCTGAGCACTCTTAGAACCTTGTATGTGGCTTCTATTACCATTCTCGTGACCCTGTGTTTATATGTCCATGCTTTTCTGCCTTGGAATGAGGACTCCTTGAAGGCAGTAATTAATAATTAACCATAACTGTGTGCATGGCAACTAGTGGAATGCTTAGCATTTATTCTTTATTAACACACGTATTGAGTGTCTCTTGAAGCTTACATTCTGCTGAGAGAGAAACAATGAAATGTGATTATAGAACAGATGGTGAGAAATAGATAGGGAGGGCTGAGAGGGGACAGAATGAGGGGGGAAATACTATCCCATATGGGGTGAAGAGGAAGGCCTCCCTGAGAAGGCGCAGTGAGGGTAGAGAGAGCAATGAGTGCAAAGGCCCTGAGACTGGAGAATGCTTGGACTCTTGCAGCAGTAGCAAGGGAATATCTGTGGCTGGAGGTGACTGTGAAGAGGGAGGGTGGGAGCAGCTGAGGTCAGTTGAGTGCAGTGGGAGGGGGAGGATATTTCAGAGCATTGTGGGTCACAGTAAGGGCTTTGGCTTTTATTTGGAGTAAATTGGGGGCTCATTAGATTAGATGAGAGGGTTTTGAGCAGGGACGTGAAATCATCTGATATATCATGACAGATGTAGGATTGTTCTGGCTGCTGCCCTAAGAAATGATGATGGAGGAAGAGTAGTAATGAGGCAAGAATCAAGGTGGGTGATGTCAGTGGCTCGGGCCAAGATGATACCAGTTGAGGTGAAGAGACGTGGGCAGATTCTGGGTATAGTTTGTTGATAGCCTCAGTAGGATTGAATGATGGATTAGATGTGGGGAAATGAGAAAGAGAAGAAACAAAGGCAATTTGACGAGTTTACCTGCAACTACAAGAAATGAGTCTCCATTTATTGAGATGAGGAAGACTGGTGAGGAGGTTGGGGCTGGGGGAAGGGAGAATCAAGTCCTTACTGTATGAATTTAGAGATACTTATCGGACATCTAAGCAAACATATCATTTGACAGATAGTTACAAAAATCTGGAGTTTATAGAAAAGTCTATATAGAAAAATAAATTTGGGTGTTTCAGCATAGAAATGGTTTTTAAATCATGAGACTGGATGAAGCAACTTGGGAAGTGAGTGTAGGTCTGTGATTTAACCTAGGGACATTCTAGTATCTAAATATCAGAGTAAGGTTGGGAAAATGGAGGGACTGACACAGAAGGAAAATCAGAAGAGAGCATGGTGTCCTGGCAGCCAAGTGAGGAAAGCATTTCAAGAAGCAGGAAATGATCAACTGTGTGAGATGAGTAAGAGGGGGGCTGAGACATGGCAGCTGGAATTGGCATCTTGAGGTTAATAAGTCCCCTCCAGGAGAGCTGTTTCAGTGAAATGGTGAGAACAAAAGTGGAAGCAGTTAGTAGAGCCTGGTTTTTCAGGAGGTCATGCTCTAAAGGTGCGTAGAGGAATGGGAATGTACTGGGAGGGGAGTATAGGGTCCAAGAAGAGATTCTTATAGGATGGCACTAAGTAACTAAATAAACGGTATTTGTATGGTGGATCAGTAAATGATCAAATGAACGTACTTAAAGATTCCAAAGCTGTGCTGTTCAAAAAAAACAGCATGTGAACCATGTGAGTTTTAAATTTTCTAGTAGTCACACTGAAATGTAAAAAGAAACAGGCCAAATTAATTTTAATAATTTTCACTTAACTCAGTTTATAAAAATATTATCAAGATATAACCAGTGTAAAGATGTGTTGGGATCATTTATGTTCTGTGTTTTCATACTAAGTATTCAAAATCCATGTGTCTTTTACATATCTAGCACTTCTCAGTTCAGAGTGACCAGGTTACAAGTGCTCAGTAGCCACATATGGCTAGTGGCTACCATATTGGATACACAGTCCTTGAGACTGTTCCTCACAAATAAGAAAGAGCTACTGTTATAAGTAAAGCAAAATATTTTTATTAAATCATTTTATTTATTCAAAGTAAATAATTTGTACCAATTGATGCAAAATGAATAAGAAATACATTGATGCAGTAATTAGTGTCTTGTATTTATATTACATAAGTTAAAAAAAAACTATTTTAAATAGAAAATATGACTGTGTCCCTTTCAAAGACACTAAGGCTTTCTCTTAAACTTTAAAAAGTTAAGCCATTTCAACTGTGTGGTTACAGCAAAATTTGAAATGAGTTTAATATTATTTAGAACATTTATAAAGTTTTGGGTGATTTAAAGGGCATTAAGTTTTTTTTGGATGAATTATACATGTTCGTACTCAGAGATTAATGGTGTCCTTTGCAAAGAATGTGTGTATTCTACTTGAATTTGTTGAAATTATAGTAATGGAATTGCCTTTTTGCAAGGTTGTATGTTATACAGACATTTTCTTTAAACAAATAGTTTGAGGTGAGGAAAAACAGAGAAAGGAGTGCAAACCAGGGTTGGAATAAGTTGAAACTCAATTTTTAGGAATACTAGCAAAATATGGTTAGAGCCAGGTTACAGTCACAGGCATTTTTATTTTTTCACTTAACTTTCTGTCCACTAGGTAAGTCAAACATCCCTGCCTCAGTTTCTCTTTAAAAAGGGGAAATGGACTAAATGCTCCTTAAGATACCACAATTCTGTGAGTCTCTGAAATGAGGGTTGTTACAGTAAATTGCAGGTTTATAGTAAATCATAACTTATACGAATTAAACAGTTATACACATGGTTTGCATCCAATAATGAAAGCATAAAAAAAAAAGTAAAATACTGCTTGGGAGGCCACCACTGGACTGAGTTATTGGTGTTTCAGAGATGGACATTTAAAGTGGATTTCATGAAAATAAATTCCTCAGATTTATTTTTTTCAGATTTTTAAATATTAAATATACTTATAGACTGCATAGATAAGATGTTGGGCATAGTGCCTTTGGTTCATAAGAGGAGAGATTATCAAAAAGAATAAACTTTATTAGGAGAAATAAAATTAAATCTATTTTTAGAAGGAACATGGGTTTTATCCCTTTAAGGTAGAGACTGACTTTAGAATGTTTGAACTAAATTAATATTTTTTTGAAAAGTAGATGATTAATGAGAAATATTTTTTAAATATGTAATTCAAGTGTACAAAGGGCAATGTGAAGGGGGAAGGATGTACAAGTGTGCATTTCTTTGGGGAAAAATCAATGAATGCCTTTAAAAACAGAATTAATTTAGAGTAATAAAAATCTAGAAGATTAGGAGGTACTAGGATATGTTATAAAAGTAATTTATTTCCCTTCCCTAACTGTATATGTTTTTAGAATCATTTTTAAAGGCTAGTTTGGAATGTCTTTTGCAATTTTAAACTGAAAGCTTTTTCTGAAACTTTTAAAAGTAATGTCTATCATATCTTTATAACCATATATATCTTTATAGTTTTGCATTACATAGCCCTATAAAACTCAGAATATAATTTAGATAATTCACAAAAATAATGTTATAGTCCAGCCAGAGATAGTCTGTCTTTTCACTCTATCATGCATTTAAATGTTACACATGAATACGATTGCTTGAATTTACGTTTGTTTATTCTATAAACATTCATACCATATTGTGGTATTTTTGCAATAAAAGCTAAGAAACTCTATTATTCTTGCATTAAATTTTTTACTAAAAATGTACTGTTTTACTCAAACGTATTCAAACTTAATTCTGAAAGAAAAAACTCATATTAACTTTGCTTTATTGTGCTTTATCTCCAGGATATTTTATTCTCTTTAATCAGATTCTACATAGATACAGTCTTTTATCTGTTTAAACTCACTTCTTCCGACAGCATTTTGACTCTAAGAACTGAAAGAATATGTGCATGAGAGCAAGCAGTAAGAAAGGAGTTAGAAATACTTAAATCAAAGGGAATGATTCTTCTTAAGCTATATAGGGGGTCCCCATGAAAGGAGTACCATCTTTTCTTTTTTTGTAAACAGTATCTGCAAAGGTAGACGGGGCACAAACAAAGAACAGTACTGTCAATTTAGCTATATAGTAAATAGTCCTCTTAAATATAATCTGAGCATACATAATTTACTTTCTTAGGACTTTTCAACTATGAGTAGTTTGGTTTTGAAATATACAGGCTTTGCACTGAGACTGTGCTTGAACCAAACTTTTGCACTGCATGACCCTTGACACTGTTCTATGTGCTTGCTTATTCTGTGAAATGGGATTCTGCAGAGGCAAGCTGCTGTTATTATTTGTGACTCTACTTTGGCATAATTAGTGAAAGAGATTACTAGAGTTTAGGTTTTGAAAAGAAGGGGGAATTAGATGTCAGCAAAGTTTGGGATTTTTGCATTAATGCAATAGTAAAGGTAAATGAAAGTAAGCCCAAGTTGCCCTTGACCTCCACTTTGTGCCCATCTCTGTCTCCGGATGTTAGCTAAGGGTGGTGTGCTGTGTATTGATGAAGTTCAGCTCAAGGGCTTTGGAGTTAGGCTACCTGGGCTAGAATAGCATCTCTCTCAATGGTGACAACTTGGACACTTTCATCCAGTCTCCATCTAAATTTTAGTTATCATATATATGAAATGGAGATAACTTTTAGAACCTACCAAACCATAGAGATTTGAAAGGACTAATTGAAATCATAGATGTAAATCAGTTAATATAGTTCCTGGCACAGAGTAAGAGCTTCATAAATGTTAGCAATTAAAATCATCATTAATATTTTTGTTATTATTACCTGTATTATTTGTAAGAGAGACTAATGACAGTGCAATTTGAGAGGCAGTTATGCAGGCATAAGTAAAATTCCTGTTAATTAGGAAGGGGGTTGAGAAATATTTATTCAGCAGGTCTAGTACATTAAATAAAGTTTATCTAAAGCTTTAACCATTGTTAACATTCTTGTTATTCTGAGTCTGAGACCAAGGCTGAGCCTAATTGTTTGGAGATCATAAAATTGGAAAGGCTTTGAAATTTGTCTGAAATTGCTGCCTGGTATGCATATGATCCCCAGCACATCAAAATGAGTGTATTAGTAGTTAATTGCCTATGCAGGGAAGGAAGAGTTGAAAAGATTTTAACAAGTGAAGAATGATAAAAGGAAATGAATGTACATTACTCAGTATTAACATGTGTTCCATGATGCAGTATCATAGACATCCTTTTTTAGTGTTTCGCTTTATTGTTTTGTTTTCATAATTATTTTTAACAAGTAAATTTATGAGGTTTTTAGAAGTTTAATAATACTTTAGTTCTCCAAGGCTTGTTTTTGCTGTAAGGGCTTAGACATACCAGAATTTGTAGATTTCAGAAGGACTGCTGTACACGTGTCTTTATTAAAAGTTTCTTGTTTAGATTTGAGTAAAATTGCCTTTAATCAGTTTTGGAGGACAAAGCGTTAAATCATTGCATAAATACCTTCATGTATTTCAGTCTGTAGGCTATGATAAACATAGAACTGCTAGACCTGTAGGTCCCATTGGAGAAATGGACAAATAACTGAAAGTTGAGAGAAAGGGTTTAATAGTCTGTATCCTAAAACTCTGATTTGTTTTTTTAATTAAACATTTTTCTGAGATAATTATAGATTCACATATGGTTATAAGAAATAACAAAGAATCTGTGTATTCTTTTCTCAATTTCCTGTAATGGTGACATCTTGCAAAAACTATAGTAACATATCACAACCAGGATGTTGACATTGATATAGCCAAGATACAGAACAGTTTCATAACCACCAGGATTCTTTTTTAAAAGTCTGATTTGTGATGGCTAAGTCACCTCAAAGGAATCAACTTAATACTGAGCTTAGTTCAAAGAAGCAAGCCAGAAATTTATCAAGAGAACATTGATCATTAGTTTCTGCCTCTTAATTGGAATGTTTGGGCCGTCAATCAAGCAGCAACCACCAGTAGAGAACAAAAGACTATCTCCAATATCCCTTTAAAGTAGTAAAAACAGAAACAAAACCTAATATATCTGATAGACATTGATTGATTCAACAATTAAAAGGTTTCTGTAGATAATAAAAGGACTAAAGGAAAAACTTAACTAAAAACCATTGACCAGTATGGAATGATGAAATGTTCTGGAAATAGATAGTAATGATGGTTGCACAACAATGATGGTTGTACATTGTGAACGTACTTAATGCCACAGAATTTTACACTTAAAAATAGTTAAATCTTGGGACTTCCCGGGGGGCCCAGTGGTTAAGATTCCATGCTCCAAACGCAGGGGGCATGGGTTCGATCCCTGGTCGGGGAACTAAGATCCTGCATGCTGTACTGTGTGGGTGGATGGATGGATAGATAGATAGATAGATAGATAGATAGATAGATAGATAGAGAGATAGATAGGTAGGTAGGTAGATAAATAAAGGTTAAATCTTATGTTATAGATATTTTACTACAATAAAAACCACTAAGCAAACAAACAACAACAACAAAAAAGACACTGATTACCTCTTGTCTTTCAACTACAATTCAGGAGCTTTGTTTTAAATAATAACATTCTTTTTAAAAACATCAATTTATTTTTTAGGTAGGAAGGGTTATTTTCTTTAAAGAGCTATTGGAAATTGAAGGCATGCTTCAAATATTTCTATAAGTTAATTGATGAGTATTCTTCACCCATCATCTTAGGGTTTAAATTCTAAGCTGGAGATTTAATTTAAGGATTCATAGGTACTTTCTGAGGAGCTAGATGTTTTTAAGTTTTATAAATAATGGTTTGCTATTTGTTCCTACCGTTATCTCCTAAGTATTTCTTTAAATGAAATGCCCTGCTTTTTTCAGAACTTAAAGTTAAGTTTAATTCATCTCTTTCTACTGTATTTGGACAAAATTACG
Organism: Balaenoptera acutorostrata; assembly: GCF_949987535.1. NCBI lineage: Eukaryota > Metazoa > Chordata > Mammalia > Artiodactyla > Balaenopteridae > Balaenoptera > Balaenoptera acutorostrata. The sequence goes on along the minus strand of NC_080071.1, from coordinate 63,268,890 downwards.
TTATCTTCCCAGCAGCAGCTCCTGAATTCAGTGTGCACCTTCCCAGTGCTCTAGTTTCACAGTGGGCCACTGGTCACTGGAATGGTGGTCACTGTGTAAAACTCTTGGACATGGTCACTGGTGATGGCACAATGAACAGTCCAAGCATCCTCTAGCTGGAGCAAGAGTTTGAGGCAGAGAACTCATGAGGAATGGAGCTAGTTGAGGTCATTGAATGAGAGAACAATATGTACACACCTATCATTGTTTTAATCTGTTCAGACTGCTATAACAAAAAACACCATAGACTGGTGGTTTATAAACAAAGGAAATTTATTTGTCACTCTTCTGGAGGCTGGGAAATCTAACCCTGTGGTGCTGGCAGATTTGGTGTCTGGTGAGGGCCCACTTCCTGGTGCATGGACATCAGTCTTCTCCTTGTAACTTCATGTGAAAGAAGTAAGGGAACTCTCTGGACCTCTTTTAATAAGGGCACCAGTCCTATTCAAGAGGGCTCCACTTTCACAATATAAGCACTTCTCAGATGCTTCACCTTTAAATACCATCACATTGGGCATTATGATTTAAGATGAATTTTGCAGGGACACAAACTTTGTCTATAGCAATAATATAAACAAGAAAAGTCGTTTCCTTTAAACCTTTGTGAGTACCTATATTTAAAAACAAGAAAAGTTGTGGTTCTCTTAAGCTTATTTTATAGACCTGTAAAGGTGCTTGGGTAATGAGAAACGAAAGAGATGTTTGAGTTTGAAACCAATTAGCAACAACTTGAATAAAATATGCCATTCTTATTACCCAAGTGTGATATAAGCATAACTGTCACTTTCCTATTTATAGTAAGATGAATGGCCAACATTGTGGACACATTGTGTTATGTATATGAATTTCTACACCCTTGTGGGTACTTGTGTTTTGTCTTACATAACCGCAGATTGGCTAAAACCATTATATTGTGCTAAACTTATCCATCCCTTTGAACCTAACACTGTTTATGTTTATATCTATAACTTCTTGATGCTGTGAATTCCACAAACCATGGGTACTGTAACTTTTGCAGAAACCTTCCTAATTGGTTCACAAATTTTCCATTCTTTAATTTCTGAAAAAGTTCCTCATTTTCTTGTTATTGATCTGAAATAAAATGAAGTTTAAATATAATTCTGACAATATTCATCTCTTTCTCTCTACCTTTGCATTAAAGAAAAGGCAATCATGGCAGTGTCCTTTTATATGTAAATCTTATTTTGCCTCTAACTATTATAAAGCTTTATAGAAGCTAAAATTTTGAAAACCTGTGGCAAATAGAGGATACGTACGAAGCTGTATTTTCAGTCCCTATAGAATCTTCTTCGAAATTAGGTGACCAACTCTACTCAATGCAGAGATTATTCATTATGTTGTCAATGTATAATTATCAGTCTACTATTTGTAATTTCTCTGGGCTATAGTATCCTATTGCTGTTGAATGCTACTTGAAAGAACATCATTGATCTACGCCACACGTTAAGAGTTTTAAAATATTCTCATCAGAGGATATTACACCCTTACAAATAAAAGAGGATCTGATTTTTTTAATGGACAACTGCTTTACAGTTCTTTGAGTTCAATTGAATGCTACCCTTTGTTAAACTTAAAAAAATAAGTCTTTATTGTTTTTTTGGTTAAACTGTTTCTGTGTTCTTCATAGTCCAGGATGGTTTTACTAATTAATTTAACTTTACTACTAGTCAACCAATTGCTATAAAAATTCCTTATAATCATTATTAAGGATGTTACTCCAAATATCGACTTATACCATTATTAACTATTATCATGATGGAGGCCTAGAAATGGACCTTAATTTTGCTTTTTTTCTTTTAAACTTAACTTGTTAATAATACACTTCAGGTATCCACTACTAACCTAGAGGTTACTTTTATTTATAGCCTCTTCCAAGGATCTTTACCAAGTACCTTTGGAAATTTTGTACAATTCACATCCTGTGGGTAACCCTTACTTCTATTTTATTTACATTAAGTTTAATCATCTCTTAGTTGAGAGGCAAATTTTCTATCATTCAGTTATACTTATCTAAAGATTAGTTATAGCAGTTTCTTTCATTTCTACTCATTTTTTAGAAATTCTATTATGTCCCTAAAATGTTTTCTTAAAAAATTAAATAAAATCGGGATGTTGACTGGGATATTATCTCTTTTATCTTTTATTATCTATTTTTGTTTTTATCTACTTGACTTTTAAAAAGTATATCAATCCATTTGATGACCTTTTATATGTTTCACTACATTTTTGTTCTTCAACTTTGTTTTATTCAAAATTAATTTTAGGTCCACACATTTGTTAGTGTTAATAATTTTAAGATTTTAAAAATTTATTATGTAGAGTGTAGCTATGTTACTAAATGACTGTTGCACTGAGTTAAGTGGCCTGTTGATTTTTATTAAAGACTTGGAGAGGCAGTATAGTGAAGTGAAAAGAGCATAGGCTTTGTAGTAAGATAAACTTGGGATTTAATCCTGCCTTCTCTGTGTTCCTGGGAGGGCAAAATATCACTTAAACTCTAAATTGCTAGGTTGTTGTGAGAATTAATGGAGATAACATGTAGAAGTCCCCAATACACAGCAATACTGTACTGTTCCTCCTTGTGTCCTTGAGTTTAACCAAGGAGAGACAAAGTAAATATTAAAAAAGAAGCAACTGGAGGAGTAGTGACGTTCTCAGCAGTAGTTACCAAACAGGGCTGGAGAATGGGTGCATTTGGTGGTCCTTGGGGCGTGGCGTGGTGGGGATGAGGGGAAAGAGAAGAGGGGAGTCATGGAGTAGGTTTCTGGCCCTTCTTCCTGGTATCCACCGGTATAGCTCTCTATCATTTTTCTTTAACTCTGTTTAATAAGTTGTGGTTCAGTCTAAGTTTTCTGTTGAAAGAAAAACGGCTTCACTACTTAAAATCAAGATATTCCAGTAACCAAATATAAATATATTCAGGATCACTAAATGTAACTGTTTTTAAAACTTTGTTCAGGATGCGTTAATACTTAAAAAAAAAGCAAAAAAAAAAGAGCTGTTTTCCCTCTGGAATGACTTTCAGAAGAGTGCACCCTGAGCCTCAAAGAGGCACGTTTCAACTCTCTGCTGTAGGTGAAGGGCTGAGCTTGTGCTGGGCACAGTGAGAGAGGCCAGTAGGCATAGTGACCGGAAGTGGAGCGGGGTTGTTAAAATTAGATTTTGGGGGGCAGCTGTTCCCCACTTAGGGTGTTCAAGATGAATGAACTCAGCACACAATTTAAATGGGTTAATAGGGGGAAAAATGACCTTTGAAGACCAGTGGCAGCCTTCCAGCAGTATTTAACCCTTGAAAACATTCCTGGAACTGAAAAGTTGCTGAGTCAGTGGGAACAGAGAGAAATGAGGAGAACAGGTGAAAGACTAAGACATTTTAAGAGTTAATCTAAGAGAATGAAAATTCAGATGCCTTTCCAAATGAGCTGGAAGGCAAAGGGGACAGGACTGGGCAGTTGTGGCCATTACTCTGCCTTTGGTTTAAAGTGATTTTGCTGACTCTTGGTACATTTAAAGAATTTCTGATTGTAATTTGTAAGTCATGTAGCAGCACCTTTTATTCCTTGGCTGGACTGGGTAACTGATTAAATACTTTTTCTCTGGCTAAACTTAGAGGGCACAATGTATTATTTGGACTGTAAGCATTTGGCCAAAGCCGTGAAAAGAGCCATTCCAGTCTTCTCTGTAAAGGGTTCTAGAGTAGGTATCCCTGTGAGAACGCAACTCATTTAGAGTCAGACTCTTCATGCTTTGATGCCCACAATAACTCTCTCATCTCATAGAAAAGTGACAATTGCAGTCAGAATGCCAAAGCCCTTTTTCATCCTTCGTTTTCTCCTTTCCTTGGAGAGCGTGCATGGGGTGTGTGTGTGTGTGTCTGTGCGTGTGTAAATGAATGAATATCAGGGAGAGAGAATTCTCCTCCCATGCCAGTTGTGTATATGGGCAGTAGATCTTATTATTAACTAGAGAACACATGGTGTTTAGACTGTTTTTTTTTTTCTTTCTTAACCATATTTGCTTATTTATTTATTTATTTATTTTTATTTTATGGCTGTGTTGGGTCTTTGTTTCTGTGCGAGGGCTTTCTCTAGTTGTGGCAAGTGGGGGCCACTCTTCATCGCGGTGCGCGGGCCTCTCATTATCGCGGCCTCTCTTGTTGCGGAGCACAGGCTCCAGACGCGCAGGCTCAGTAGTTGTGGCTCACGGGCCCAGCTGCTCCGTGGCATGTGGGATCCTCCCAGACCAGGGCTCGAACCCGTGTCCCCTGCATTGGCAGGCAGATTCTCAACCACTGCGCCACCAGGGAAGCCCTAGACTGTTATTGATAATTATTTCTTTTGCTCAGTGTGGCATCCATGCTATAATTTCAGTGCCTTCCCTTATGTTGGTAATTTAGCAACTATTGTTCTGCCTAATAACCACAGCTTGAAAGATATATAAGCTGCCTAACTAATATTTATGAAAGGAGTAAGTTCAGAATTTGTTGTCGTGTTCAGCCTGACTTCCAGCTATGGAGGAGAAGGCTTTCTCTGTAGTGTGGTCACCAAGTTGTGTTTTTCCCGGGCTTGCTTTTATACTAAACATTTTACATGGGATTATTTAATCTGAATTGATTCCTAAACCATTTGAATTGGCATGCTTAGGGTGTTATCCTGGAGAATGTGTGTTATTTACAGATAATGTACATTCTTTGGAAATTTCAGCTTTTCTCCAGAGAACTAGGTATATTGGAAAAAATTGAAGCGATGATGGTATTTCCTTTTGAAAAGTAAAAAGCATTTAAGCTTTTTTAGCCACTGGGAAAATGTCTGTGGAAGACTATGACTGCATCTGTGATAGATGATCTGAATCCACAAGGCTATGCTTCTAGGTCTTGTCTTTAAAAGCTTAAATTTTAGTATACCTTCTACTTTTTCATTTGAAGGTAAATTATAGTATGTAATAAAATCCCTCAGGAGAAAAATTCCCAATGCAGCTAATTTCCCTAAAGCATCCTGCTGATAATACAGAAGAATTCATTCTTTGCAGACAGTTTTCCTCTGTAGGTCTTGATATTAATGCAAGGGACATTTTGGGCTCAGCCAAAGACTTATTTTCATGGGATTCAGAGTTCAATCAGTGCATTGTCATAAAATTGTGTCTTTTTATTAATATTGAAAGACTGTCTTGATTTACATGATTTCTCAGACTTGTTTCTGTAAAGTTTTTTAAAAGTTCTCTCTGTTTTTGACACACATTGGATTCACTGCAAATTATATTGTTACTAGCTTGTCTATCATAATAATTTAAAGCATTTTCTAAGCCCCTTGGTGGTATCCTATACCAAATGAGTTAAACAGATATGATTTCTTCCTTCTTTGAGCTTTTAATGCAACAGAATAATGATAGAAAAGGAAATAGTAAGGACATTTAGAAATATGAACACATGTTAAGACTTCTTAACCAATGTAGCATAAACATTTTGAGCTAAAAGGAAATTTAAATATACTTAAATATAATTATCACATATTGAAGGTGAAATTGAATCCTATAGAAATGAGTTGCCCAAGTTCATACAAAAAGCAAGTAGAAGAAATTGAACTAAAATACCAGATCTCTTCCTTGACCGTTGTTCTTGTGACTCATACTTCAAGGATAGTAAAATGTTAGCAGTATCTTTAAACTAATCTATCAAGTGGGGATATCTTTTTTAAAGAAATGATACTCAGAGTTGCCCATTGGGGGAAATCACTACTATTCTTTTTTCATACAGAAATAAGTTACTTTAGCATTTGCATAATATTCTACAAAGTATTGAAGTCTAGGTGATACAAAACAATACAAGAGGCTTAAGTACCAGAAAGTCAAGGGAGGAGAATGTTGTAATTGAGCCTGAACTCTGTTGGGCTTAATGCCATCCTTTTATAATTTGTGCATTCTCTGTGAACCAGATGAATTATCAGCACCTTAAAGAATAATTGATGCTACCAAAAATCCAAAAAGATTGTCTAGCTAGAATACCTCTTTTCTTTTCTGTAGGTCTGTAAGACTATTTGACCAAGGAATTTCCATAAAGATAATATTTATGACTTAGGTAAAATGTACTGAAGAACAAAAAAACCTCATGAGACCTTTTGGCTTAGATAAAGTTAAGGGCATGAATGTGGGTGACAGAATAGTTGAGTGGATTCATATTACCAGTTCTGTTCTTCAGCAGAATTGGTTTGTGTTGCTTGTAACTAATTTAAGCCAAAAGGGAGTTTATTACCAGGAGTTAATGTAGCTCAACAGTATGCAGGAAGGGTCAGAGGTTATATAGTTAGGAACCATACACATAATCACACCTTAAAACAAGAAAGGGCACTGCCATAAACTTTTGTCAAGAGTGTAAATTGGTACAATTATTTAGGAAAGTAATTTGTCTACATCTGTTAAAATTGAAAATGCACATACTCCTTCACATAGAAATTACATGGCTAGGAATTCATGCCACATAAATTAAAAAAAATACAAAGATAGGCATAAAAGGATGTTTATTGCAGCATTGTTAGTAATGCTTTTAAAAAATCACACATAAATGCCCATTCATATCACTCATGTTAGAATGGTTGGAAATATATGCCACATACATACTATTCATTCTCCCCCAGAACAATATAAATCTGTGTGCACTGCTCTTGGAACATTTCTATCATAAATACAGAGTGAAATGCTGACAGGCACAGATTACAGAGCCAGATTACTTGGATTTGATGGTTTCCACTCGTTAGCTCTGTGAAGCTAAGGATATGTTACTGAACTTCTGTGTACCTCAGTGTCCTCACCTGTTCTGTTAGATCTCCAGAGACAGAACCCACAGGATGTGTGTGTGTGTGTGTGTGTGTGTGTGTGTGTGTGTGTGTGTATAAAGAGATTTGTTATAAGGTATTAGTTTATGCAGCTATGGAGTCTGGCAAATCCCAAGATTTGCAGGGTGAGTTGGTAAGCTGGAGATGCAGGAGAGCTGTTGGTTTACTTCCAATTTCAGTCCAAAAGCATGAGAACCAGGAGGAGCCAATGTTTCAGTTTGAATCCAAAAGCAGGAAAAAAGCTGATGTCCCAGTTCCAAGGCAGTCAGGCAGAAGACGCTTCTCTTACTCAGGAGAAGGTCGGCCTTTTTGTCTATTCATGCCTTCAACTGATTGGATGAGACCCAATCACATTAGGGAGAACAATCTGATTTACTCAGTATATTGATATAAGTGTTAATCTCATCCAAAATCACCATTACAGAAATAGAATAATATTTAACCAAATATCCGAGCAGTCTGTGGCTCTATCAAGGTGACACTTAAAATTAACCATCATGGGCTTCTCTGGTGTCACAGTGGTTAAGAATCCACCTGCCGATGCAGGGGACACGGGTTTGAGCCCTGGTCCGGGAAGATCCCACACGCCGCAGAGCAAATAAGCCCGTGTGCTACAACTACTGAGCCTGCGCTCTAGAGCCCGCAAGCCACAACTACTGAAGCCTGCATGCCTAGAGCCCGTGTTCCGCAACAAGAGAAGCCACCGCAATGAGAAGCCCGTGCACCGCAATGAAGGGTAGCCCCTGCTCGCCACAACTGGAGAAAGCCTGTGCACAGCAATGAAGACCCAACGCAACCAAAAATAAATAATAAAATACATAAATTTATATAAAAAATAATAACCATCATTCCTAAAATGAAGATAGAGTACCAACATGAAAGTTGACATAATTAATAGTGGTTACCTTGAAGGTTGGCATAATCTTGTTGGTGAGTGCAGTTCAGAGTTTTGGAAGAGACTTTCATTTAGTTTGTATAATTTTAAAAAGTGGCGGGAACATGGGTGATTTTACTTTTGGAATCAAAATCAAATTTCTTGCACAATATTCTAGTACATGAAACTGTCATAATTAATACAGTTTTCTCTGTTGCTAGACGTTTAGATTTTTTAAGTATTTTTCTCATACAGCAGAAAGGAAGGCATTCCAAATAAAAGAAACAGTGTAAACAGAAGTGTATAGGCAGTAATGATCATGATCTAGCTCATTGTTGGAAGTGGTGTACAAGGGGATTGAGCGTTATGAGCTGATTAGATGGTGAATGGGGAGGGGTATAGGTGAACCTGTGTTAAGAAGGCATTCCAAGGGAAATGTTCTTGGGAAGAAAACCTGAAGAACTGAAAAATATGATCAGTTGAAGAAATAGTGTAATAGTGACCTGAAATGAAGAGAAAACAGCTGGGGACTAGGTAAGAGATTATAAAGAAAGGCAAGGTTTCCCAGAGTCTGAAGGTTTTATAAAATAGGTTGAGAACTTTGATTCTTTTCCTTAGTGTAATGGATAGGTGGGGTAAGACCTTAAAAAAAAAAAAAAAAACCAACTGGATCTGGGTGAACTTTTTCTTTTTCTTTTTTTTTTTTTTTTAAGGAGAACTTTTTTGGCAAGGGAAGAAAATGATCTAAGGAAGGGAAACTAGGGAGGCAGAAAATTGAGAGGGAAGAAACTTGGAGTAACCATCGTAAAATAATACTGATTCTGTACTTTCTAGCTAAGAGAAGTGGAGGTCTAGATGAAGAGAAAGCAATAAAAATATTAGCAAGATTGAATAAAAATATGAAAAAGAGAATAAAACATTTTGATGAGTCAGAAACAACCCTAAGATGTGTGGCTTTTTAAAAAATTTTATTTGTTTATTTATTTTTGGCTGTGTTGGGTCTTCGTTTCTGTGCTAGGGCTTCCTCTAGTAGCGGCAAGTGGGGGCCACTCTTCATTGCGGTGCACGGACCTGTCACTGCCGCAGCCTCTCTTGTTGCGGAGCACAGGCTCCAGACGCGCAGGCTCAGTAATTGTGACTCACAGGCCCAGTTGCTCCGCGGCATGTGGGATCCTCCCAGACCAGGGCTCGAACCCGTGTCCCCTGCATTGGCAGGCAGACTCTCAACCACTGTGCCACCAGGGAAGCCCAGATGTGTGGGTTTTGAGGGAGAAATTAATGTCTTGCCTACACTTATGAGTAAGATCAGTGTAACAATAGGATCTGGTCCATAAAAGGGGTGCAGAACTAATAATTTGATATTAAGCAAAGGTGCCAGTTTTAATAATATTACTGCATTGCTCATAAGTTATTAATTCATTTTATGGCATTGTGTTAACATTCTCGTTTTCTTGGTGTGTCTGTGAGCGTTTCAAGCACCAAGCACATGGGCATGGCTCAACAATGCTTGCAGAAATGAACAAACAGACGAGTGCGCCGACAGACAAGACAGTGTGTGACAGGTAATTGCTTCTAACTGTGCTGGAGCAGGATGATGGAGTAGATGCTCAGGTGATTCCAGGTTAGGACGGAAGCGTAAATACTTCGGTATGCTCCTGTATGTGAGGTGCCCAGCACAGTGCCAGGTACACTGTGCTCGGGAGCTGCTATCACCATCAGCTACAGTCTTGGCCTCCCCGTCATCAGAGGTGTTCACCTGGTTGTCAGGAAGTCTCGAGAACACCAGTGGCCAGAAGCCATGATACAGTTATATTTTCTAGTTTCTATAACATTTTGGGAGCCAAGAACTCATCAATACATCTTTAATAATTCAGAAAATTGTCTTTGTTAAATGTTCGAAGATTTTTTCCATTTCATAAAGGTAGAATGTTATCAGGAATTTGCTTCTGGGCTCAGAAACTTTCAGTCTGCAACAGTGCTTTTCTATGATGCAGTAATGCGATTTTCAACCTTTGATATATATATGTACCTTAGGGTATATGTGGCTGTTTGAAAACATCCACAGAAAATCACAATTAAGCACAGGACATCTGCCCATAACAACAATTTACTTGAAGGTTTAGGGAAACAAAACATACATTTAAATAAATTAATATCTTATTGGATGCAATGAAAACTTTGCATGAATTTGTTGGTTAAAATGATTATTTTTAAAGATAGCTTGGGATCACAAAAGGACGTTTTAGAAATGCGCCCAGTTTTCCAGACTAGATTTATTTGGGTTATTTGTTTAGCTTTCTCTCTGGAAGAGGCACGTGGGGTATTCTGGTTTAAATGTTTCAGAAACATTATAAGATAATTTCAAAGCAGATTCAATAGATTAACATGCAACATAAAAAATGCTTGAGAATTTGGAAGTGATGCTAACCCTTGGTTTATATACTTCAATGTAAGATGCTTGTAGCCTCTTAATCACATATTTTTATACCTTTGAATCTTCCCTACATTGCTTTAAAGGAATAACCCAAGTCAATAAAGTATACAGTTGACCTGAAATTTGCATTTGTTATATATATTAAATATTTTATGAATCATTGTGTTTGTCTTGATTTTCATAGTGATTTTATATGTTTAAAGAAGGTATCTTTTTTGTGTAAATATATACATTAGTAACAGTTTTATCGATTTTAAAAGTATAAAGTATACAGACTTTAAATGCATTTCAAGCAGTAGATTTGTCTTAAGGAGAGAGAATCATTAGGAGCAGTTAAGAATTTATCTTGCAGCATGCCCAAAGTGTGTTTGTTTTTTGATATTGAATATAGGCAAGTCTGTCAAATTATTAAGCAGCAAGGGGGGAAAAATCTTGAAAGTTTAATTGGGGAATGACTATATAAAACTATATGAAAAACTAAGAGGCTAAGTAAGGAATGTTTGAGTTCTTTATTTGTCCCCAGCATTGTTACAGGTCCTAGTTTACTTTAGCTCTTGTTTGTTCCCTTCTCCCCACATTTATTCTTCCATGCTCATCTGGCTAATCTGAATACAACCATGACAAATAGATGTTTGGAAGCATTAAAGTGATGATTTTCAAAGGGGCTATTATCATTTATCATGGAAATGAATTCAGCCCACTGATGGTGATTTAGCCTACAGGTAAAATGAGCATCGTATATTTATAAAATGAAGTTTCCAAATGTTTAACTTCTCCACAACATTTTCTAAGGATGCATTATTGCGTTTAATACTATGTTCACAAGAGATATTTTATCTCATAAATCCCCAATTCTATGCTAACCATCATAGACAGATGGCAGTTGAAGGATTGGTTCCTAAAAAAAATTGAAGGGACAAAATCTCATAACCTTCTATGGAAATATTCTGTTGTATTCCTTAGTTGAGTATGTTCTCTGCCTAGATCGGTGACACTCCTGTGCTCCAGAATCACACTCTCTGGAATTGAATCCAGCCCCACCACTTAAGAGCTGTGTAATATTGCTTTGATTTCCTCTTCTGATGATAGTACTGACTTTATATGACCATGAGAGGATTATGAGATAATGCTTAGACACAGTCCTCATGGTACCCAAACCATGAGCACGCAGGCGGTGCTACAGGAAGCACACAGGGGCACTGCATCATATTTTAACTTCTGTGAAATACCACATGAACTACTAGTCCAAGGCAGTTCCGTTTCTGTGATTCAAAAGTACCATGTGATCATCATTGTGGAGCAGGAAATGAGGGATCTGGTGTCTGTGAGGGGCGTCATTGGACTGGGTTGTAATTTTCAGAAGCTGTACTCAGACAGGGAGAGATACCAAAGCCCTGAAAACTGATCTTAGAGAGGCAGCAATGAGACCCCCCAACACACACACACACACACACACTCTCTCTCTCTCTCTCTCTCTCTCTCTCTCTCTCTCTCTCTTCCCTCACCTGTTTAGGACTCCTGGATGGCTTGGAGGGGCTGAGGTACTGAGAAAATTGTGCAGCTGTTAATCTGCACCCTTACTGTACCTCTCAGTGGATGGCCTGGGGAAACACTTGTCACATCTGGAAAACATTTCTTTAACGAAAATAGAGAATATTGTTAGCTAATTCCTTTTAAATATCCCTATATGAACATATATTCTTTTAGTTCCCTTCTCTCAGCCACTCTTTTCTCCAAGTTAAATTATGGTACTTTCTTTTCACTTCATCTAAGGGCCCATTCTACACTTAATAAACTATCTAATTAATAAAATTTAATTTTAATTTTAGAAAAGTCCCCTCTCTGGAGAAGTCCTCCCTCAAAATGAAGCCATATTTCATTGTAAGCTTATGAGTAATTTCTGTTGTTCCTTTGGTAATAATTGTAGTGCTGGAAGTTGCTATGCATCATTTAAAGAAAATTTTGAGTTATGGATATTTTAATAGTCAATATTTTACCATAAAATTTTAGTTATATATTTTAGTATATATTTTACATGTTTATAACATTTTCAGGGTTATATGTGGAAAAATGCCACTGAAGTTTAGTTAAATGAACTAAATCTCAACTTTCGGCTTGGAAAAACCTACAGGTAAACGTAAGATATTTTAGAGAGCTTAATGTTCTTAGAAGTTATATGCCCTCATAGTCTGAAATCGAGATAACAGTATTTGGGGGCTTCCACAACACTTCATCTTCCAAGATTGGCAAATCTTTAAGTAATTAACACTCAAGATACCCTGTTCACTAGGATTTTCTGTGGTTTCATTGTCACTGATGCATATTAATGACATCAGACAAATAAAGTGCGTTTCATGATTGCTTGTCTCAAAGCATTGTAAAAATCAAATATGGAATAATTAAAAATTCGTTTGTGGTCTGTGGCTGTGCATTTACTGCTAGAAGGTTGAGTGGTGGGCTTATAAGTGTTCTTGATAGGTTTGCATGGTTGATTTCGAGTTCAGTAACTGTCCTGGTCATAATTTATAGTTGGCTTCAGTGAAGGGAGAGCAGGATGCTTTAAAGTGTGATAACTGTGCATATTGGCACTAATAGCTGTTGAAAATACCTGTTAAACTCTTTACCTTCAACAGTTATTTTATTTTCCAAGATAAAAAAATTAGGGTCAGGTGGTATATACCTACTCACTTTTCACTATTCATGCAAAAATGCTTTCATTCTGATGTAAGACCATTTTATGCACTTGTGAAACAAACTATTATTTCACTCACTGTCACTTTCATGAAAATATAATATATCAATACATTTGGTTATTTTGACTTTATAGGTCATTTTTTAGATTCAATTTTGTATTGATTTTTTTTTTAATTTTTTTAAAAATTAATTTATTTATTTATGGCTGTGTTGGGTCTTCGTTTCTGTGCGAGGGCTTTCTCTAGTTGTGGCAAGCGGGGGCCACTCTTCATCGCGGTGCGTGGGCCTCTCACTATCTCTTGTTGTGGAGCACAGGCTCCAGACGCGCAGGCTCAGCAATTGTGGCTCACGGGCCTAGTTGCTCCGCGGCATGTGGGATCTTCCTGGACCAGGGCTCGAACCCGTGTCCCCTGCATTGGCAGGCAGATTCTCAACCACTGCGCCACCAGGGAAGCCCTGTATTGATTCTTAATCGTATGTAGCATTTCCTGTTTCATTCACAGAATTATTAAAGAGATTCTCTGAAGACATGTAATATTTTAAAATTTCCTTTGTCAACCCAAAGAGTGAATAAAGTAATGTAAGAATGGTCCAATTTATATGGGTAGCATATTTAAAATGTTTTGTGAATTTATTAAAATTTACATTTTTTCCATCAGTGCAGTTGCATTTTAAGTGATAACTAATCCAGAAGAGTTCATCTGTAAGAAAAGCTAAATTAGAAAATATTTTCGGTGTCTAAAGATGTAGATGTTTTTTATAATAAAGATTCTGTGTGATGAAACTAGTTAGAACTGATTTATCAATTTGTTCACAGAATTCTCTTAACAAGAAAGTATATCACATATTCTTAATTGTAATCTTTTGACCATTTACATCAACAGTCCTTTTCAAATGTGGGTAGGACTCATGATACTCACTCTTCTTTTCTGAACTTTTAGCATATGAAATAAATTTTAGTTCATTCTTTATTTGACAGATACTTACTGAGTGTCAATAAGGTTTCAAGTATTTTTCTAGGTAGAGGGGATACATAATGCAATGAACAGAAGGGATAAAAATCCCTGTTCTCAGGGTTTTAACATTTTAATGAAGAGAGCCCTGTCTAAGTTCAAAGAAGTAAGTAAATATATACCATGTCGTAGGGTGCTAAGTGGTTTGGAGAAATACAGAGTAGGGAGGGAGGGAACAGGGAGCCAGGGGAAGGAAACTTAACATAGGGTCATCAGGGAAATTCTCCCTAAGAAGGTGGTATTTGAAGCCTGGGAGGTAGGCAGTGCCTGATGGGTGGGTAGATCCAACAGGGCCTTGTAAGTTACTCCAAGCACTTGGCTTTTATTCTGCGGTCTGAGACGCCGGCAAGGTCTTTTCAGCTGAGGAAGGACATGATCTGACTGTGTCTTGGGGAGTAGAGGCTGTGCAGGGTAGGAGGTAGGAGCCTGTTGGCGAGCCTGTAACTCAGGGAAGACACGTCGGTGGCTTTGATTCTGGATAGTCAGGATTGACAAGACTTATTGTGTGGAGAGTGAGAGAAAGAAAAGCTAAGGATGCACCAAGATTTTTGTCCAGGGCAGTTGGAAAGATGAGTTGATTTACTGGGCATGTAAGTCTGTGAATTATGGATTTGGTGAATACTGTCAGAAGTCTGAAATTTGGAGTAGAGGTGAACACTGAGACTTAAATTTGAGAGTTCTATTTTTTTTTTTTTAATAGCCCAGGGATAGAATACTAACATTTTATGATTTTTGTTTGTAATTTAGATCAAAAAGGTATTGACTAACAATGTAGACAATTAAATATATTTTCCTTTTATTCAGGGCATTTCATTTGTTGTTCAAATAGAAGTTAATTATTTTAGTTTCTGAAAGGCTGTTGTGGATGATTATTATGATTCATGGATACTGACTAATGTAAGATATTATTTTTTTCCCTAATAGTGAACCTTGGCAAGAGTAATACTAAAAGTGATTGTATTTTCATTATTTTAGTCCTATGAAATATTAGAATTTGCGCTTTGGAACAGTGAAAGCTTTTCTCTTAGATTTGTTTACAAGAGCTTGCATTATTGATAAAAGCAATTAAAATAAAATTTACAAAATTAAGAAGGGCTGTAGCACTGCACGTATAGCCTGATACATTTTATTAAGATTTAATGGACATTCTGACATCAGGAGAGATGTTTTGTGGAATCAAGTTAAACCAAGAAGGAAATAAATTGTTATTTAAATGGGTAGAAGAAAATGTGA
Source organism: Balaenoptera acutorostrata (assembly GCF_949987535.1). Lineage (NCBI taxonomy): Eukaryota > Metazoa > Chordata > Mammalia > Artiodactyla > Balaenopteridae > Balaenoptera > Balaenoptera acutorostrata. The sequence goes on along the minus strand of NC_080071.1, from coordinate 63,253,755 downwards.
TATATGTACCTTCGAATTTCTCCTTTGAGAACATTCTTAATGTAAGATGAAAGTTGTTGGATTTTAAACATTACAAACAGACAATTTGTTTTTTAAACGTCATCATGCTTGATAGTGTCCTCTCCTAAGGAAGAAATTTCTTTGCTAGGCTTCCTTTGAAACTTCATGTAGAAATTAGTCTTTCAGTTGCTTTTTTGCTGAGGTGTAAAATTTGCAAAAGTTATTGAAAAATACTACGGTTTTTAAAGATCTGACAATGTCCATTGTTCTTTCTGAAGGATTCTGTGATTTTTCTGTTTTTCCTGGCTTAGTCATTTGTCCCACTGTGAAGGGTGTCTAGCCATTGCTAGATCCACTTAAAGCCAATGACTTCACATAGCTCAATGCTTCTGGTGACTTTTTCTTGCTCTGTGATCCTTGAGATCCCCGTCTTTGTACCATAGCCCTTCTTCATTTAAAGCTAGTACTCATTATTTCCTTAACCCTTCACACAACTTTTTTTCCAACATTTTATTTTGAAAATTTTTAAATCTACAGAAAACTTGAAAAAATTATGCAGTGAAGACCCATAGACTCAACACTTAGATTTTACGATTAACATTTTACCATATTTGCTTTGCCTGTCTTTTATTTCTGAACACATTCATCTATCTGTCCCTCTCCATTCTTCAATCCATTTTTGGATGCATTTCTCAGTAATTACAGGCATGCATTGCATGCACGTCACCCCTAACACTTTAGCATTCATATCATTAACTACAGTTCAATATTGTTTATGGATCTTTTCAAAGTAAAATTTACATATGATGCAATGTACAGATTCTAAGTTTATCATTTGATGAGTTTTGGCAAATACATACACCTGTGTAATGCAAACCCCTATGGAGATATATAATATTACCATCACCCCCGGAGAAGTCACCTTTTCCCAGTCAGTCTCTATCCCCAACCCCCCAATAGCAGCCACTGTTTTGATAGTTTTCTACCATAGACTAGTTTTGCCTGGTTTAGAACATCATATAAATCAAATTATAAAGTATGTATTCTTTTGTGCAAGGCTATTTTTACTCAGCATAATGCTTTTGAGATTTGCCCCTTAATGGGTATATAGTAGTTAGCTTCTTTCTAATGTTGAGTAATATTCCATTGTATGAATATTCTACAAATTATTTATCTGGTCTCCTGTTAATGGGCATCTGAGATATTTCCATTTTTAAGTTATTATTAACGAAATCAGTATGACCTTCCTCTCTTTTAAATACAATTCATCTTTCATCTAATAAATAATCCCCTCCTAGTCTTCTCTAATATCTATACAATATAGTTTACTTGAATTTCTAAAAACGCTTTGTATATGAGAAGAGGCTTTCTTTTTTGAAGACTTGAAATGAGGCGTTACAGTGATGTTTTCGTGTCCTGAAATCTCTTCTTCGCTGCATCTTCCAGGCAGCCACTTATGTTCTAAAGGTGTTCCATTTAGACAAGCACATTGGATTTTTCCTTCAGATTCTGTTCCTTAGCTCTTATTCCCAATTTAATTAATTTGAGGGCAATAGAAGAGCATTTCCTCCTTTCATATATAATAGTGAGAGAGCACTTTTTGGATGTTTCCAGAACAATTAGAGGGTCCTGGGTAGTGCCGTCTTCAGTTTAGAGCATGGCAAGGCAAAAAGGATGGTTCATCCAAGCCTCCATCCTGAGATTGTGAACCATCTCTATTAGGTTGACAAATAAAAGGAATTTTGAATGTAACCTTGATATTGCCTCTGGCAATCACTTTTCCTAGAGTGATGCTCTAATACTATATGACTATATAATGACTATAACCATTTGATATCAAAAGACTCTGCTTTGATTTTTGCACTTCCTCTTCTCAGAGTCATTGAGAGCAAGCCGTGGAGGCCATTTTGGTGTGTCCTTTTGTCTAACTACCTTTTCTGACTAACACAAAGCTCAGTGCAACATGATGGTCTTATGCCCTGGAGTTCTAGGTCTCTAAATTTAAGCCCAGGAAAGAGGACCTGTACAGAAGGTGATAGAATGTATCCTCCGATGAAAAATTCCTTTCAAAGACCATTGTGGCTCATACCAAAGAATTATTGTACTTGATTAAAAGCGAGGCCAAGAATCCAATTTTTGCATTTTCTCTCTCTTGCTTGTGTTTTCAACTAATATTGTAGAGCCTTTTATTTACTCAACCAAATTGACAAGATTATAAATGAGAGCTGTGTGTGGAAGCTTCTAATTTTTCATAAGTAAATGAATTAATTTATCATCGCTGTTGTGTTTTATTGCTGTCTCCATGCCAGACCGCCCTGCTCCTTTCTTCCCCCGTTTGCCTTCTAAACATTGGATCCATGTCATCGTGTTTGACAGGTTTCTGATTCCCCTGTCAGATGCAATTTGGTGCTAATCACATTTCCTTTGCTCAATGTCAATGATACAAGCCATGCTTAATATTCCTGTATGTCCACTCACTCGCTTGCAGTGCAGCTGGAATATCTTGGGCATTAATCTGATAGAATGCCACATTGAAATGCAAAAATGATGCTTAAGCACTAAGATAATGTGGTCAGGCAGATGTGCAGTAGATAAGTGAGGCTAAACTGTTGATCTTTCCTAAGGTTTGATGAATTTTATTTCATTTCTGAGTATCTCTTTACAAACCTGAGACTACGTAATCAGTGCTGGTTCATTAGACTTTCAGAATTTTTAATAGAATTCATTCATTGTCCATGTATGAAAGAATGAGGATTATTTTTCCTATTAAAAATCAAGTTATAGGTAGGTATTTTTAATGTTGAAGAGTATTCCTGTCTCAGATCATGTACTTTATCAAATATATGAAAGTAGCTAACAGTCTAGAAAAACCTATTTACAGAATAATGTGCTAGTTTCTAGCCTAGAGGAGATCCCAAACAATAGATGTTCCATTAGATTACCTTAGACAAATACAGAGTATGATGGGAGGATTTTGGCAGATTTGGGAAGAGGGTGAGTGTTGTTTATGTGATGTTTTGACCATCAGAAAGAGAGAGAGGAAGCACTCAAGAAAGAAGAAACAACATGAAAATCAGAGACATGGGAGGACATTGTTTATTCAGTGAGGTGGCTGATGCCTATCGTGGTGGTAAATAAAACTAGAAAAGCAATTCAGGAGCATATGAAGAGGACTTGATTTTGTAGAAAAGAGGGAATAACCTTTAAAGCAAGTCTGTGTCATATTTAAATTTGAATTTTTCAAAAAAATGTGATATGGAAGGAGGATTAGAGAAGAAACCAAAAGGGATATCAAAATAGGGGACCCTTGGCAATAGGCAGATGAGAGAGAAGGGCACAAACCAGGACAGTGACAGTGGCAGTAGAAAAGATATGACACCTGTAAAAGGCATTAATAACTAAAATTTGTAGTTACACAGTTAGGTTGGATATCATGTTTGGGGGATGGCATGAGGAAGGAGGGAAGAAAGAACAAAAATAGATTCCCAGTTTCTAGGTAAAATAGGGTGCTTTGGACTGTGATGCCTTTTAGGTGAGAAGACCATAAGTATAGGTAGGGTGTGATTGTGAATTTAGTTTGGATTATGCTGAATTTCTGGTTCCTGTGGGACATCCAAATAGCAATGAACAGGAGGTGGAGATATTCGGTGGTCATTTTCATATATACAATAAATGATTGAATTTATAGGAAGGGTTGCAGTTGCTTTGGGGGGAGAGCATATAAGCAAAAGGAGAAGCAGCTGAATGACGAAATCTTGAAGTTCAGGCTATATTTAAGGGGAAAATTGTACCACAGTGAACTGAGAAAAGACTGAAATAAGCAATTATCCAAAAAAGAGAAGTGTTGTGGAAGCTGGTGTTGGGTGGGGGACAGCCAGCGCTATCAAATACACTACAGTACTTAAGCAGAAATACCAAGGAGGCACTGTTGAGTTAATACATATAGAAGGTCTTTTTCTATTTAGAGAATACTTACTAAGTGTTTAGCAAGAGCCAAGGCAGTATCAGTGGAGTGGTAGAACTAGGAATCGCATTGTATTGGTCGAGGAGTAAATGAATGGTGTGGAACTGAACACAGCTCATGTTGACAGCTCTTTTAAAGAAATTGGTGGTAAAGAGAAGAGGGAAGAGCATTGGGCTTATAGCTTCAAGAGCACATAAGTACATGAAACGATTTTTAAAAATTCAGCATACATTCTTAGTGAGGGTGATATTGCCCTCTAGGGAGTAAAAATTGGTTCTTGGAGAACAAAAAATATCCTAAATATTACAAGGCCTTGTATCCCAGAAAAGTTCAACCTATCTGAGAAAATCTTATTCCTCAGTGTTTAAATTTCTCTTGTTGGGTTTTCTTGGGTATCATAAGAGCAGCATCAACTGAGTTCATGGGAAGTACACATTGTGTACAAGATCAGGGCTATCAAATTAGGACAAATATACAGCTGTGATTGAAGGACTTTTGATCTATTGCTAGATCTCAAAGTTGTAACCTGAGAGGTGGCCTGTGTCTGCTTGTTAGTGGCCATTGGCTGCCTTGTGATGCTGTGTGTTTTGTTCCTCAGTGCTTTTGTGTGTGATTTGGGCTTTGAAAATTAAATTACAATAGTTTATATTTTGTTATTTAATTTTATAAAAAATTATTCAATCCATCATTTATTGCATCAAATGCTGAAAAGAAAAAAAAAAGTTGACAATATCTGAATGATTATCTAGCAGCCAGTTAAGTTAAAAATTATTTTCTTAAGCAAAACTTAAAAAGTTCACCAAACATATATTTTAACAATTAATTAAAATTTGATCATTTTACTTTTGCTGGAACTATAACATTTTTGGATGATTTTTAGAAATTTGATTAATTTCTATTATGCACTTATATAAATTAGTTTCATATTAAATTTAATAATTGAAATTTATATAAGTAAATATTTCATTAAAGATTGTTCAGCAAATACAGTTACAAAGCTAAGTTAAATGTTAATAGCTTTTTAAATTTCTAATTAAACTTTTAACTTAAAAAAATTTAGTCATTCTTGGGGGAGTAGTGGTGGGATGAATTGGGAGATTGGGATTGACATATATACACTAATATGTATAAAATAGATACCTAATAAGAACCTGCTGTATCAAAAATAGTCATTCTTAAATGCATTAAGTAAAAATTGTAAGCCTTATACTTACTCTTTTTATGTATAAAGCATAAATGTACATGCAGTACACAAACAGATAGTATATTAAAATTTCATGTGGGGTGGTAATTAGGAAAACAATGTCTTAAAAGGCTCCTTAGGGAGACAATTGTGAATAAAAGGTTGAGAAGTACTGGGATAGAGGAATCTTAATATCATTATCTTCTCAGTGTTTATTCCTCCTTCAATTGAACAATAACATGTGTAAGATTTACTCAACATTGTGATACCACTGATACTGACTTTACAAAATCACCTACTCTTTTTGAGACACAGTGCTTATAGAGGATATACACTTAATGATAAACTTTATACACATAGGTAATTTTGATTCATAGAAAATTATAGCTACAATTTGAGGTTGAAATATCTAAAATTATAAGTCAAATTTTAATGACCTGAATTGAATTTTCCGTATAACCCAGACTTTCTAGGGCACTAAGGATGTGTTATCAATGTATTGTTTGCCTTGGTGATATAGGACTTGATGAATGATACTGCAGGAAAAAGCTTACTAAACTCAGAGAGACTCTGAAAGCCATAACACAATGAACTACAGCCATTGTTAGTGAAGGAGAACCTTGAGCAACTAAATTCCACGAATCCTGTCTTGAAACAGTTAAAAGGTGGAAAATGTGTGGTTTGACTGTACAACCAAAACAACAATCCTTTTGAACATTAGTCTGCAGGGAATTCTCCAAAGGGTAGAAAGACTGCCCAGAGACAACCTGAAACAAAACCATCCCAGCTTTCCTTGGGAGAAGATGCTTCCATTTTCAAGCTGTTAGAAGTGTTAAGAAAGTGAAATCTTCCCATGCAATTAGTAATGGATCATTGATACACAACGCTGGTAGCTGCTTGTAGCCTGCTTTGGTCTGAGTCATTGTATAATTTCAAATTGGCATTCTCAAATAAGTGGGCTTTATTTTCATGTGTTCTCATTTTAGTTTCAACATTCAAAGGGAAAAGTTAAAAGCATATACATTCACAGCAATTCCATGTATTAAAACTGTTATCAAGATATCAGTTAGGTACTAATAAAATTATTAAATAGTCTTTTGCAAGATTCAGCTGCCTCTTAAATATCTTCTTAAAATCTTTGTGAAAACAGTTATTCAACAGTATCAGTCCTCACTGTATGTAGAATTCTGTAATAGAAACATTGAGGATTAAACACACACACACACACACACACACACACACACACACACACACGTCCTAGCTTTTAAGGAGCTTGAAATTTAATGGAAAAGCTAAAACATACACATACCAAAAACTATTCACAAATTGAAATAGGTAAAAATGCAGTGCAAATGATATATGTAAGTGTCGAATTGGATTTACAGTAATGGAATGATCAATGAGGTTAATAAAAGACAACTTCCCAGAAACTGAATACTGAATGGGGTTTTCAATGAAGAGACAGTGTAAATTAGAATTGAAGAAGGAAGAAATTCTGTCATGTGTAAAAAAACAAAAAAAAAAATTACAGGTAAGGGTATCAGAAAGCCAACAACTGATGCAGATATGGGAATAGTAGTCAGTCTTCCCTAGTAGATAGGTAGAAAAACCTTGGGAAGAAATAAGAATGGCAACATAGTTATTCAGTGCATCTAAGCCTTGGCAGTTAGAAATATTGAGGAATGAAGGAATTTGATTCTTTTGTATGGTAAGTATGAAAAAGAAAAAAAAATCGATTTTGATTATTTTATTGAGTGTACTGCTTAACTTTGTAGTTGGGATTGAAACAAAGCCCCACTCCCAAACATCTCACTCCACTTTGATATGTAATATCCATTTGTTTTGATATAATTATTATAACAGAACTCCTTGATTCCAAGCAACAAAACCTGACTCTGGCTACCTCAAACAAGAGGAAATATATTTGAAAAACATGAGTGTTCATAAAATCAAAGGGAGGCTAAGAATTGAGAATTTATGAATGGGCTGGAAATCAAGGCAAAGTGAGGAAGCAAGAGTTAAAACTGCTTTTTAGAAGGAACGATCTGGTCAGGATGCAATTCTGCAATAAGCAAACACCGAACTTTTTCATCCTGGGTCACTTCAGTGAGATTAAAGTTCCAGGAGAACAGTATTACTTGAACTTTGGTCTCATTCCCACCCCTATGCTGTGCCAAGCCAGAGAGCGGGGCGATATCTAGAACCTGTCTTAGGCAATGAGTTCCAGACACCTGGATTTGCCATTCAAGCAAGACCACACACACGGTATATCTCCTAGAGAAAATCAGGGGCCTCTTAGGGATGGGGAATGGATTTTGGTTGGCCAAATACTGAGAAATGTCCACTCTATTATCTTTGGAACTTGAGTGGAGAAATAGGAGCAGTTTATCCTAGAGTCTTTGACATTTAAAGCAGCCATTTATCAGTTCATTCAAACTCTTTATATTTATCAAGCAACTTCTTTTTCTCTAAAGGAGTTCCTAGGTGAAATAGTTCTCCAAGGAAAATAGCATACCCTTCACCACTAAGAATAGAATCTGAGTATTACTAATTAAGTCCCAATTCCAATTACGTTAATGAAATGGCCAAAGGACTAAATAGCTAGAAGTCCCAATACAGTGTCATACCATGCCATGCTCCTACAGAATCTCTTAGCATGTGAGCGCTCTCTGTGAAGGCATTTTGTTATTTCTCTCTGAAGCAAACCAGGTCTCCATAGCAGTTTTTAAGTTTTTTCAGTTAATAATCTGTCTCTTTTTGACCATTGAACCTCTGGCTTCCAATGCAGTATTCCAGAACCCAAGGATAGATCTTAACAACAATTTCTAAATAGTCAATTGTATAGCATAATTTTTAGGCTAGTTTTCCCATTACATGAAGAATGACAAATATGGCTACATATGCCATTCTTTTGATATTGAATATTACTGTTATATATGTTAAAGTTTCTAAACTGTGACATCCAAACATAAGTGACAAAAGATCTATATCTGTTGCCTGAAAGCCAAGCTAACACTGAAATGTTTTCTATCACTGGAAGAAGGGGAATAATCAATTCCATTATTATGTTTGGGATTCTTTCTTTGAAAGACAATAGTATAATGCAGCCGGAATGATTATTAATGATCCAAAGAAAGTCTAAAAATTAGACTAAACAGAGGTTGAATTTTCAACAGTAATTTTGCAGAGAATGCATAGCCCTCTTTAGAACTGAAGAATAGCCCGTTTTTGGTAATACTGAAAAATGAGTAACTACAGAAGATGCATTGACTAATAATATAATTGTATGTTAATAATATAATTGTATGTATACTTGGAGAATTACTACTCTAGCTATTTTGCATTATAATTATAACCTTAAGAACCATATATTATTGGTTTGGGTTGATACATGAATCCATTCTATTAGGATGTATAAGCACAACAAGATACTCTAAGACGGAAGCTTGGTCACAAGTTTTTTCTGTAGCCCATTACTTCTGTTCCTTAATAAGGCCTAATAAACCTTTGGAAGCTCTGTAGCTAAAGCATGAATAGAAGCATATAGGTAGATATACATGTGTAAGTGTATGTATAATATATATACACACATACATGTGTATGTTTATATGTTTTTTAAAACATGTATCTAGGAGTAAAATCGTGTATCAATTATCTATTGCTACAATAATGCTGTGTACTGTAATACATTACCACAGAACTCAGTGATCTAAAACAAGCAGTTTTTTCATTGCCCATGAGTGCACACGTTAGCTGGGCAGTTTGGATTCTGGCTGGGTTTAGTCGTGTATGTTTGAGTAGTTATGGGTCAAGTAGGCAGATCTGCTGACCTAGGCTTTGTTCGTTCACATGTTTGGTACTTAACTGTCTATTGAGTGGTCTAAGATGAGCCTGACTAGGGCAGCTGGGCTGTTCTTCATGGGATCTTTTACCCTCTAGCATGCTAGCCTTTGTTTTCTTAGTGGTGGGAAGTTCCAAAGGAACAGCAGAAACGTGCAAGTCCTTTCACAGCCTAGACTTGGAACAGCACTGTGTCAGTTCTGCCAAATTCTATTAAATAAAATAAGTCACAAGGCCAGCTTGGAGTCAGGGAGTAGGGAAATAAACTCCACCTTTGATGAAGGAGCTTCAGAGTCACATTGCAAAGGGGAATGATCCAAGGAGAGGAATAACTGGAGCTATTTTTAAAAAATCAGTTTACCACAAAGTGTGTGTGTGTGTGTGTATATCTATGTATGTGTGTATGTACATATACATACACACACCATATACCTAAAAATCTGAGAGTTTTATAATATGATTTGGTGTTTAAGAAATTGGGGTTCTAAGTCCTTTGCAGATCAATAAAGAAAATACTGCTTTTGGACAGGAGATTTATCAAAGGCATCTTGGTCAATCTCATCTAAGTGCCATAGTTGGGTGAGGATTCCATCCAACCCAAACAGGGAGAAGAGAACTTTGCCTAACCTTGCGGTCAGTGAACTGTGGGCAGATCAACTTACCGTTCCCCTCTGTTTCTTTTTTACCTCTTTTGGGAACCTGCTTTTAGCTTTTGAATGATCTCCTGCTCCAAGAATAACAGTGATTAGAGTGGAATGGCTGAGATTGTAACTGGCCAAGTGACCAGCTGGAGCAGGTGAGGGCGGTGTAGTCTTCTACCCATGCCATGTTTCTTAGATGAAAATGTTACACTTTGAAACTGGGAATTGACCTGCATGGTCTCTCTCCTGGCTGCCCTTTTACAATGAAGACATTTGATTATTGTTCTAATATCTGCAGCTGACCCCAGCTCACTAACCCCCATCCTCCTGGTCAATGGCTGTCTCATACAGCTGGTTTGCTTAATCAAAATGCTTAACTTTTTAGTGATCCTGCACTTAATCAAAAATATTTCCCATAAAATTACATGGACTTCTTTTCAATATGCTTCTGAAAAAAATTGATTTTAATAAAATACGACTATGTGTATCATAGGTGGATGCTCTGTTTTTGGAGGCATCTACACTGTTTTGGAATAACAGCATAAAGGTCTTCCTGTGGGATCAAATAATCTGCTAATGGATGCGATAACATTTAATTGACTTGAATGTGACAGCACTTTGATAAGCTTCAAACCTGCCAACGTTAATGACTTGAAGAACGGATCGAGATAGCTCATTTGTTGTTCCTTCATGTTAAGAAGATATCTTACTATCTTATACTAAATAAAATTTATAAATTGCTAATAAAATGAGTTAGAAATGACCGATGAGAAACTGTTTTTAAGTATTAAAATGAAACAAATATTCTTCCAGGGTTAAATTTTTCTACTGAATTTTATGTTCCAGCAGTGGTGAGGCTAGGCAGCAATCTTCAAAGATTAAAATAACATGAATTGAATAAAAAGTTATTTCCTTTTGGTTTTATAGATTATCAGAAGATCAACTAAATGAGAAACTTATGTAAATAACTGTTGGTTCTTCCCCAGGACATGGGTATTTGGGAGAAAGTTCCTTTCCCTAGAATGCTGACAAAACAGAAAATGAAAACAAATGTTGCATCTCAACTCATAAGACATAATTATTTTTCTTATTCACTATTTTGACTATCCCAGACAATTTTATTCTTCCCAAATCCGACTCTATCCCTACTCCCATTACAGTTAGTAGGATGACATTAACTTTTAATTTGCTGAGAATATTGAGGCTACCCAAGTTTAGCTCCCTGAATTCCCCCCTCCCAGGACATGAAAATCTTGGTTTGTTTTCACGTGCTTCTATTTACTGTTTCTAAGTAAGAAATGGTCTTCCTCTTTGCCAAACCCAACCCTTTAATTTCTGGTTTTAATCATAATCCCCCATCTTCTTGAGTCTCTGGGACTTTTGCTCAAACATTTACATTTTTCCTACAGTTTCTTAAAGAAATGTAAACAACGGCATTTTCCTAGAGAGAGTTTGAAAACTCTTACATTTCTAATTCCTCTTTGTATACAGTTTGTTCTCTGTTACTTACAAACATGCTCAGTTTTTCTTTATTCTTTAACAAAGACACAACCCTGCATTCTTTTAAATTCTCTGTTGTTTTGATCCTTTTCATTTCCTGTCTGAAGTTCTGGAGTATTTTGTAGTCACCAGCTCAACTTTATTACGTCCCATTCTCTCCTTAGTCCAGTAATCCACCCTTCCGTTTCCATGGTTGCTCCCTCAACCCTTTAGGAAAACTACCTCGTTCAAATAGTCAGTCACCATACAATGGTTGCTGTAGCCTCCAGTTGCTTCTGAGTTCAAGAACTATCCAGTGCTCCCAATTGCTTGTTCAGACAATTCTCTCTTTATTGGCTGCCACCAGTTCCCTTTCTTCATCTCCTAGGTCAGTAGCTTGTCTTCGTTCCTCTGCTTTCTGTATTACTATAAAACTTGTCTGAAAATCAAGTTTAATCCTTGCATATCTATTTTATCACCTCACCTAAATTGTGAAGGTCTTTAATGACACGGATGATATCTCATATGTTTTTGTTTTCTTGTTCTGCCAAACAAGAAAGTAAGCAGAGTTCTCTAGGCTGATGTCATGGTTTTTGACTAGGAGCAGTTCCATTTATTGGCTGAATGTTGATGGCAGGAATGGCTTAGCTTTAACATAAAACCAAAGCAGACATGGTAGATCTTCAAGGACGTTTATGTTTTCAAATTAAGAATTTTGTAAAGAGTTAGCACTCTGGAGTCAAACAGCCTTACTTCAAATCCCACTTCCAATATACTAACTCTAAGCTGTCTGTCAACTTTCTTCACTATTTTAAGGTTCGGTTACCTTTTTGTAAAATAGGGATAATCGTAGCATGTACTATTGGTGTTAATGAGATTATCCTTGAAAAGCTCTTAGCACAGTGCCTGGCATATAGCGAGTATTCAATAAATGTTAGTTGTCCAGCAGGTCAGTTTTCTTATCAGTTTAGGAGTATTCATTTCGGGGTTTGGGGAAAGCCCATTTAATTGTAGTTCATTGTAAAATAATATATCACCATGAGATTTTTCTATAGATTGAGTTTGAAAAACTTTAGAATATGAAATAGCCATCATTTTTCTTATAATAGAGAATATAATTTACTTTGAGTCATACACTCACATAAAGGCTTAGGAAGATTCCTTTTTTTTTTTTTCCTTTTCTCCTAAGGAAAAACAATATTGACAAGTTTTCCAGCTTTTGTTTCCTTTCAAGACCTTTTAGATACTACAGATCAGATCTAGCTACCAGACCTGCTACTTACTAGACCAATGACTTTGGTTGATTGATTTAAATCCTTTTTGAGCTACAAGTTGTTGTAAATAAACACAAACTAAGGAAGGAAGAAAGGAATAGCAGTCAGGTTGCTAAAATTTCAAAAAGAGTCAATTTGTGCCTCACTTTGCCTGGCATCTCAGAACATATGAATCCGTCTCAGATACCAGAATCAGCACTTTTTTTAAAAAAGTGTTTGATTTTAAGCAGTATTTAATTACATAGCTGCAAAAATCTTATGGCATTTGATGTTGGAGAGAGACACACTAATAGATATATTTACCATCCCTTTATCTGGATTTGCTAAATCTAGTCTTGTATCCTTGTAGGTCAGGAGGTAAGCTGCACATCTAAGTATTATCTTAGCGATCAAAAGAATCAAAATCATTCATGTGTTTAATAGATCACAATGTAGTGTGGTATAATATTTCAGTAGGGAGGATGATATAGAAATTAAGTGGTTTTTATGCCCCTTTAAAAATCATAGCTCAAAGGATTTTTCAAACTTGGGTGGGAGACATTCTTGTCATCATCTAAATTTTAATTTTAGGAAGTATCATCCCCTACACTTTGTTATGTTTCATCTCTTTAATGAGCCTAATGTTCTGATTTTGTTTTCCTTTTCTTTCTTTAGTAAAAGAAACAGTTCTACTTAAGTTCTCCTCCAAAAAAAAAAAAAAAATCAACATCTGTCTTTAATGGTCTCTCTCTGTTCCGTTTTCATTCTAATATTTTATTTTGTGTATGAGCAAGTGCCTTTTTTATATAAAGTCGGAGGGATATAATTTCTTACTTGAAAATATTGTATCCTTTCTATGTATGATATTCACTGTTTGTTGAAGTGTATTTGTTGATTGTAAAAAAAAGAAAAAAATTAAGTGACAAAAGGAAAATAGAAATCTGAAATAATTTTGTCAAGAAAGAATACATTTCTGATTAAATTAATATTCTTTAACTGGAAGTTACATAGTATATGCCAGTTAAACAGTAGTGTTATATAATAATTTGTGATTAAAAAAAGGATCAAGAGAATAAGAAAACAAGCCACGGACTGAGAGAAAATATTTGCAAAAGACACATCTGATAAAGAACTTTTCGACCGAAATGTATAAAGAACTCTTAAAAATCCACAATAAGAAAACAACCGGATTAAAAAGTGGGCCAAAGACCTTAACAGACATTTCACCAAAGAAGATACACAGATAGCAAATAAACATATGAAAGGACGTTCCACGTCATATATCATGAGAGAAAGGCAAATTAAAACTACATTGAGATACCACTGCACACCTATTAGAGTGGCCAAAATCTGGAACACTGAGAACACCAAATGCTGATGAGAATGTGGAGCAATAAGAACTCTCAGTCATTACTGGCGGGAATGCAAAATGGTACAGCCACTTTGGAAGACAATGTTTCTTACAAAACTAAACATACTTTTACCAAAGATCCAGCAATTGCACTCCTTGGTATTTATCCAAAGAAACTGAAAACTTATGTCCACACAGAAACCTGCATACAGATGTTTATAACAGCTTATAATTGCCCAAACTTGGAAGCTACCAAGATGCCTTTCAGTATATGAATGGATAAATAATAAACTGTGGTACATCTAGACAGTGAAAAATTATTCAGCACTAAAAAGAGCTATCAAGCCATGAAAAAACATGGAGGAACCTCAAATGCATATTACTAAGTGAAAGAAGTCAATCCAGAAAGGCTACGTACTGTGTACTGTATGATTCCAGCTGTAAAACATTCTGAAAAAGGCAAAACTATGGAGACAGTAAAAAGATCAGGGGTTGGTGAGGGGGGTGGATGGATGAATAGGCAGAGCACAGAGGATTTTGAAGGCAGTGAAAATACTGTCTATGATACCATACGATGGATAAATGTACATTAGTCCAAATCCATAGAATGTAGAACACTGAGTAAACCTAATGTGAATGGTGGACTTTGGGTCATTATGATGTGTCATCTAGGTTCATCAGTTGTAACAAACATACCACTCTGGGGGGTGGGGCTGATAAGGAGAGAAGCTATGCATGTGTGGGGTTAGAAATTATAGGGGACATTTTTGTACCTTCCCCTCACTTTTGCTGTGAACTTTAAACTGCTCTAAAGAAAGTCTTAAAAAAAAAAACATGTTTATCAAAGGGAAGATAGATTAAATAAACACAAATAAAACCCATCTGGTCTTTTCCCTAAAGATCTGTGGTTAAATCTGTGCTTCTGATTTTTACATTTAGTCCATGATACCTCATTAAGGAGCTTACACTTGGTGTTTGTCAGGCTGTTGGTACTGGTACCTTCAAGGTGGTGCAGCTATTCCTGTGCCTGGTTTCTTTGGCTCCATCTCAACCCTCTTAACGTGATTTTAGGTTAAGAATGGATTGCTCCAAGGTATCTGTAGGACCCAGTACTTGAAGTAGTTTAAATGAGTAACTGTTTTCATCATTAGAATTAATAGCATTCGTAGGGCTTTGTGTAGGTCGTGCATACCTGCCTGGAGTAAAATTACTTTCCAAGCTATAGATAAGTGAAACTTACCCAGAAAACTCTCAAGGAAGTGTAGAATATTGGCTGATGAAAATTGTGTACGGGTTTAGGGATCTAAAGCCACAATGAATTTACAGTTATTTTTAATTGATGACACCCTGATGTATCAGAGGTTCTTTGAATTAAGAGATAAAAATATAGACAGATTGGAATATTGGTAATTGGAAATAGAGGAAGTTTAACTAATGAAGTGTAGCTTTATTAAATGTTTTGTTCATTTTATAGAAAATACTATGTAGAACTTATTAACAATTACCTTTTACTTAAAAGAAACACTGGTATTTGGAGGATTTAGATTCTTTATTTAAAAATATGTGCTGTGGGACTTCCCCGGTGGTGCAGTGGTTAAGAATCTGGCTGCCAATGCAGGGGACATGGATTCGAGCCCTGCTCTGGGAAGATCCCACATGCCACAGAGCAACTAATCCCGTGTACCACAGCTACTGAGCCCGCGTGCCACAACTACTGAAGCCCGCGTGCCTAGAGCCCGTGCTCCACAACAAGAGAAGCCACCGCGATGAGAAGCCCGCGCTCCGCAATGAAGAGTAGCCCCCGCTCGCCACAACTGGAGAAAGCCCGCACTCAGCAGTGAAGACCCAACGCAGCCAAAAAAAAAAAGTGCTATGTTAGAAATAATGGTTGTGACTGTAAAGCCCCAAATTGCTTTTAATGTTGTGCGTGGACTACTAAACCACAGTGCTTTATTATAAGCTATCAGAGTTCATCTTTTAGTGACTTTTGGTCCAAACCTACATTTAATAAATGGCTCTGCATTGTAAGATTTCCAGTGTAGCTTGTCAAATCTCTTTCATCTGCTCAGCACCTCACTTGGAGTCTCTTCTCTCTTTTGTTATATCTCTAATGTCATTGCCTAGAATGATAAGTGTCTGAAAAATGACATAGGTTGTAATTTGCAGTATTACCTTTGCTGTTGTAGATTACTCTCCCTTATAATTACAGCTTACACAAAAATCTGCTTGATACTTCCTTGTAATCAGAGTAATAATACCTTGTATTTATGCAGTCTTTCCTCTTGTGAGCCCGAAACACTGTTATAGGCACTCTTGTTAATTGTCATGACATTCCTATGAACAAAGCAGATGGTTGCAGAAGGGGAGGCCGAGGTGTAGCCAGGTTAAATGACTTGCCTAGGGTAAAGCCATAATCAGTGACATTGATGGGAAGGAATCCAGGTCTCCTGATTCTAGACCAGTTTCCTGTCTTCTGCATCACTTTGCCTCCAAAGTTTTTACTTGGGACATCTGTTTCCATCATTGTCATGCTGTTAATTACTTAATATCATTTTACTGCAAGATTAGCTAAAGGGAACAGATACACTCTCTGAGTGTTTAAAAATATGTTTAATGCAGCATGACAGAAACAGTGACACTTCATGGGGAGGACAGGTAGAGTGGTTTTGTAGGATTTTGGTTGCTTGATGAGTATCACTAGTTTCAGAGACCCTGGGGGTTCACATTTTACCTAACTGGTGCTCCCTGAGTGATGCAGCTGCCTACAAGTTATTGGTCTAGTTTTCCTATGTGTATTAATTGAAGCAAAACATGATCAATTAGTTGATTACTGAATTATACTCAGCGAAGCGTCCACTGAATTAGCAGATGTGTCTTTTTATGCTCAATTATCCAAATGTATAGTCAGGGTTTCGAGACTTGGTAAATATATATTTAAAATCTGCTTATTAAAATGTAGATAAGATTGCAACCTATTAGCCATGCCTTTTTTAAAAAAAATTCTATTTTCCTTTCTACGTTGAGGTGTGAAACTGTAACTCTTATCTTGGATATTCCACATCCCATTACTCTGAAGTATATGGTTTGAAAGTAAAGTGGGATGGGGGGTGTGTATTTATTAGTTTGTTTTTTCAGGGGTCTTTAGTGGCAGGACCAAAATCTTGAAGGGTATATCCATCAAAGTTTTCCCATGATGTTTGTGTCTAACAGATATGACTCATTGATTTAATAATAGGAAGAACTGATTTAATTGTTCTGACCACAGATTTATTGACAATGAAGTATAATTTGGTGACCAGTAGATCTTATTATTTTTACCCTCTTGCCCATGTTTAGAAAGCCTCATTTGTTATGTGATACTTGATTATAGCTCAATAATCAGACTTCTATTAGTCACTTTTATCCCATGGTTTCACTTTTTTTTTGTCTACATTCACTATTTTTCATACTTATTTTCCTCATATATATATATATATATATATATGTATTTTTAACTTTCTTTTTCCTGTTCACAAGATCACCATATCTATTGGTGTTAGTTTTCTGAGAATATGTTAAGAATATATTTAAAAAATTCAGACTCAGCTTTCTCTCTCTGTTCTTTCAACAAGTAGATTTATTTATTTTTTTATTTTTGTAGAGTATATCATGTGTAACTGATGTATATTCTTTAGAAATAAGCTGCTTCCCCAGACACAGGCCATATCATTTAAACCGTAGTGTCTGTTAATACCTTGAGTGTCTGTAATTTGAACAGAGCTTCTAGTTTCTCTGGTTTAAAACATCACTTTTAAATAACAACATTGCTATAGTTTTCATGATTCCGTGATTACTGATTATAAAATACTAGCTGTTTGTAGGCTATTACGAGGTTTACAAAATTCATAGAAAGAGCAATTAAAAACAAATTTCAAAGTATTTAATATTGAGTATACACTGTATACTAGATTCTGGGAAGGCCCTAAGTGTAGCTTTTATTTTCTAAATAGAAAGTAGAATTTTGCTCAAAATACTCTTTGGGGATGATTATAGATATTCTGTCTCGCTGCTCTGTTTCCCGAGTGCTCCAGGAGTAATGGACTGCCTGCTTTTTGTCTGTTCAGCCTCAAGTCCCGGAACAGAGCTTTACTCCAGGGCCCATAAGAGCCGTGTGCGCCCTGCTTCATGCTCTGAGTTTCTCACCTAATGCTCTTCCTGGGCCACGTGCCATATGGTCCGAGAGTCATCAGTGGACACAGCTGGTGACTTCTCTGCTTATTAGTAGCAGTTGCGTCTGAGTAAGATGGATTCTTCAGTTTTCTCTTCCTCCATGGTTTCAAAACAATGCATTGCTTATAAATAAATTGCTAAAGATAAAACTTTGTAGATTATCTATTAAAATATTAGATTACCATCTTTCTCCCTTCTCATGTGCTTTGGATTATCTACCCTGGCATTGTTTTCTTTTTTCTCTTGCTTTTTAAAATATTACACTAGTTACTAAGAACTCACATGGTGGCAAACATTGCCCACCTTATTGAATCCTAATAATAATTTCATTGAAAAATTATTTTATTGTCCTAATTTTACAGAGGAGGAAGCAGAGGTCTAGACCTCTTAGAAATGGGCCAAATTGTAAAAGCTAGTGTGATGTAGAGCCAGGATTTGAACTGAGGATTCTCTAACTTCACATCCCAAATTCCTAACCACTGACATAAACTGTTTACTCTTTGCTTTGGTGTGAGTTTAGGGGATATACATATGTTTCATTTAAATAGTGACATGAGGCCTTATCAGAGAGGTAAATAGGTTACAGTGGTGACTCTTTAAAACTGTCATATTGGGTATACATATAGTTTGATAGAGCAAAGAAAGAGTGAAAAGTACAGAAACTGATGAAAAAACACAGGAATTTAGTGTCTGAGAAAGGTAGGTTATTTGTAAGTAAAAATAATAGCTAATATGTATTTTGCACTTAAAAGATGATAGGTATTATAATAATAATTACATTCAGTCATGAGTGGTCAAAAGGATTAGGTGATATTATCACCAATTTACAGACAAGGAAGTGAACACACACAGTGCTTAAGTATAACTTGCACAAGGTCATGTAAACTAAAACTCTCTGGGGTCCCCAATACCTTTTTGGTGTGTAGAGGGAACCTCTGCCACAGATGATATCAGGACCAGGGAAAGAGAGACTGACTTGCTTGCCTGACTCTTCACTGAACGTATTTAATTTTTAAGATTTGCTGTTTTCCCCCCTTTTGACTTTTTCCACATGCTGACTCTTTACTACCTCTTTTATTTTTATAAACAGATATATTTTCATCACTGTTGCCCTTCCCCATCCATTCAGCAGGCCTCAGGATCCTTGACTGGTACTTGACTGTAGTTTCTTGGATCTCTTTTTTCGAGAGAAGGCAAATGTGCATTTGCATTTTCTTCTTTGTTAACTTAATGATTGTTTAGCTCTTGGCGGTGGTTGCTGGTGTGTGACATTCTGCCATGTGTTGGGATACCCCAGGATTAACTAGCTTCATAGAAGACTGTGTAAGCTTTTCAGTGCCATTGTCCAAGATGTTATTAACAAAAAGTTAGGTATGAATGTTTCTAGACCTTGATTCTTGAAATACACCATCATTGTCACTTCCTGAATATGCCTTCCTGATAAGTATGTGTCAGTCTGGCTGCAGAGCTGCTGTGGGACCAGCAGATTCTTCCTTAGCCAGTGGTACACGTGCCTTCCCTTTAGCTGTTACCAGCTGTAACAGTCTGCTCGGCCTGTGTCTGTTAATTGTCCCTTTATTTGTTTTCATGACTCTGAGTATATAGGCAGTTTCATAAATTTAAAATCCTGGGTCCCCAAATATTTAAATTCTAGTTATCCTTTGTAATTATAAAATAGAACAGTTTCAATTTTAAGGGACTTCCATTTATGGAATCTGCCCCATTGCAAAGGTAGCTTAGTTAAAAAATTCTATGTTGTAGTCAAAATTAGAAAGGGTGGAGAAATTCTTGTAATAGAGACACGTGAGAAAAACTCCGTGTGTGAGTCCCGGGCTAGCCCTCAGGTTTTATATCCGCAGTTATCATTGCTGTCTGCCAGGAGAAGGGGAAAATGATGCCTGATACCTTTTAGAGTCTTGTTCATTTTCTGTCTGTCTGTCTGGATATCTAGATTTTTTAAAAATAAACTTTTAACTTAGAAATATTAAATAAATCATCGTGCTCTCGCTTAATCTGAATGTCACTTTTCAGCAAAACAGTAACACATCAAAGAGCTTTCCCTGCACTTAGAATGAAATCCACAGTCTTTCATGGATGGAGTCTCCCCTGGGCCAGGAAGTCCAGGCCTCTCCAGCCACTTTCTGCACCACTTTCCTCTTGTTTACTGCATTCCAGCGGCACTGACTTTGTCACTGCTTTTCCTACGTGCCAAGACCTCTCTTGTCCTAAGGGCTATTGCACATGCTATTTCCTCTGCCTGGAATTCTCCCCCTAGCACACTCTTGCTTTTCCAACCCCCCATCATCTGTTAGCTCTCAGTTTAAATATCCCTGCTTCAGAGAGGCCTTTCTTGACTAACTCCCCCAGCTCCTCAGTCTTGTTAATCAATCTCATAACTCCTTACATGCTTTCTTTACAGAACTTATAAAATTTTATAATTATATTTTTATCTCATGCCTCTCTCGTTCGCTAGACTAGTGCTTCTCAACCATGGCTGTGCGTGAAGTATCCTGGGGGGAAAGTTTAAAACCCACCATTGCTCAGATGTCATCCTAGACAAATTGAAGCAGAGGCTGGACGCTGATCATCAGTATATTTCAAACATTCTTCACATGATTCTAATGTGCAACCAGGGTTGAGAACCGCTGGGCCCGATCATAAGCAACAGAAAGGCAAAGATGATGTCTGCTGACCAGTGGGTATACCCACTGCCTAGCACAATGCCTTCATACAAAGAGCTCATACATGGTCCATAATGTGTGAATAAGGCCTGGCCAAATTAGTTATAACCCCCATTAACCCAAATAAAATGAAAAATGGATGATATATTGTTTCCAAAAGGGGTGGCGTTGTCCTTCAGAGGAAGTGTTGAACTGTAGAATAGATCAGTAGAAGGCAAGTGGTAAATTTTGGACAATATGTTACAGAAGTCTTTTATTC
This sequence comes from Balaenoptera acutorostrata, assembly GCF_949987535.1. Classification (NCBI taxonomy): domain Eukaryota; kingdom Metazoa; phylum Chordata; class Mammalia; order Artiodactyla; family Balaenopteridae; genus Balaenoptera; species Balaenoptera acutorostrata. The sequence goes on along the minus strand of NC_080071.1, from coordinate 63,232,895 downwards.
AGTATGTCTATGCTTAAATAAACCAACAAAGTAACAGAGTAATCAAGAGATTATGCTGTAAAAATAAATGCATGTTCTATTCTGATATTTAAAAATTAACCCTTGTGATATGTACATCATTTTGTAAATTAAAATAATCTATTTTATAACAAGATCTCATCATTATATTTGTCACTCAAAAAGCCGCTGAAATCTGAGGCAAAGAATATTGCATTCTAATAGTACTTTATCACTTAAAGGCCCTTAATATATACATTGTGTAATGAGGTACTTACACTATGCTTAGGAAATGAAAAGAGGTATTATAATGCCAGTATTCTCTGTATCTACAATTTAAGTGAGTTTTACAAGCAGGGCCTTGTAGTTTATTGTAAATCATTGATAAAGTATTTATTTTTTTCAGCGAAACTTCATCACTTATCAGAAATTTATAATAAAAGCTGTTTCCTATTTATTTTCATGCCATGCTTTCTCAGTCAGCATGTTTTTCTCAGGCCATTGCCTGTCCCCAAATGTACATAAATTTATCATTATCCCTGTGGTTTTCTGGCATTATCTCCTGATAATAGCGTGCCTGCTATTTTACCTTAGAAACGAATTTGTAAGTTGAAGCATTATAATTTTTTTCTCCTGAACTAGGAAAGACAAGCATTGCTTTTACACTGATCCTTTTAGAAAAATATTCATAGGAGAGCGTATCAGGCTCTGTGGGGAGCTTACCAGGCACTTTGGGTGTTTTTAATTCATATTATAATATCCTCAGAAGGTAATGTAGGAAGATTTATGCTTATGGAAAGGAGTTCAGAAGTGTTAGTGACTTGTACAGCTTAATCATCAGGTCAGTTGTAGGACAAAGAACTCTGGCTCTTTTCTCAAACACATTTCATCTTCATCTAAAATACAGTCCCTCGTTTCTACCTTAAGTGTGATACTATCCTAGTGGCATGATTGTGATCGAGGAGTTAAAAGGTCAAATCAAAAAGTAGTGACATATGTACACACTGCTATATGTAAAATAGATAACCAACAAGGACCTACCACATAGCACAGGGAACTCTGCTCAATATTCTGCAATAACCTAAATGGGAAAAGAATTTGAAAAAGAATAGGTACTTGTATATGTATAACAGAATCACTTTGCTGTACACTGAAACTAACACAACATTGTTAATCAACTATACTCCAATATAAAATAAAAATTAAAAGAAAAAAGTAGTGACAGTTCTCTCAGACATACTGGGGTCTCCAGCTGGCACAGTGATAGTTAAGTGACTGCAGAAGTACAGTTGGTTTAATTATTTTTAGTTATGTAACTTGAGTTTTTTTCCACTCATTTGTTTTATCTACAAATTTTGTGTCTAGAATTGGTTGCATCATTCATATATGTGAATATCACACAAATAAAATTATAGTTGAGGCAATTCTGTGATATGTAGGGAAAGTAATGAGTACACCTCATTGAAGGTACCACTTAGGAACTTGGGAACAGTTCCCTGGCTATAGACATAAACGGGTGGGACAGTTCCACAGGTGGGTCTGTTGTCCCTGTGGTTTTGAGTACAGCTTGGAAACTGGACATTAGGCCTGAGTTGCTGAGAATGAGCAGTTGATGTCCCAGTAACAACAACACATGTGCTGGGAGTAGCTGCTACATTCAAAGTGTGGGCCTCAAGTTTTGCAGGACCACTAGTATCGATAAGAGACTGACCCCAGCCTTAAGTTGTTTATAATTTATTAGGAGTGCAGAGAAAAAATAACTATAGTGCAAGGAAGAGTGGAAGAGCTATGAAAGGTGTGTTGCAAACAAATTAATCATCTCAAAGTTAGTTGATTGAGTAGCAGATGCTCAGTGTCATATGTTCTATTCAATTAGCATGGCAGAGTTGAAAACTAACGTCTTCATCACTGATAAATGTTGGGGTTTGTTAAGTATTTATTTCCATATGGCCAGCTTTAGCCATGACATTTTTGTTTTATATCATAACCTTGAGAGCTATATACAATGTTCTGTTTTATAGGAGTTAACAATATAATTCATCCAGTTATATGCATGAAAAAGACTTCAATATCATACATTTCAAAGAACGCAAAATATTTTTCAAGCTTTGTTCCATTGCTAAATGGATGAAATCGCTCTGTCTTGGAAGTTCTAAGTCTATAATCTATTAGGATGGTAATTAATGCCCTGAAAACATATCTAACAACATAGCTATCAGTGACATGAAAGAGTTAATGAACAAAAGCTGGTGAAATTTTGTTTTGCTTTCCCCTCTTAGACTTCTAGCAGGACAAGATTTATTACTTCTGCACCTTTCCTATGGAAATCAGGTTTTCTAAATGCGTAAATTAAAGCTCATTGTAAATTGCTCAAGGTAATATTGGCGTCCTTTGTGCTGCAGGGTTTCCAATGTGGGGTCTTTTAACCTTTGGTTCCATTTAAAGGAAATTTTCCTGAAAGATTTATTTTCCCTTTGATGGCATTTTTAAATGCTGTACATGATGAGCAGAGAGTGCAGAGTGGTAAAGGGATAATTTGGGTTTTTATAAACTGAATTTCACTTGGTTTTTTAGAACTCTCATTATTGCAACATTCTGAGTATATATTTTTAAAGAAATATACCCTTGTATATGTTCTAAATGTCAAGCGGAGCTACTGGACTGTTTGGTCTAAAGGGAAGTACAATACAGAACTTGAACATAGCCATTCCTAAATGTGTATCTATGTTGGTTTTATATAATTTTGATTCAAGGAATGTTCTGCTGTTTAGATTTTTTGATGTTTATTTCAGGTAACGTTCAAATCTGAAATGAAAAAATCTGAGTTGTAGTTATGTAGTACTTACCATTTTGTACAGCTGGACTAAGTTGGATTTTTTAATACGTAAATCGGTCTTCTGTAGGATATAATAAGCAAAGCAGGATACGTGTTACAAACCAATTACTAAAATGAAAGGATTTTTTTGCTGTTGGTTGCAGTTAAAATTGGCCATCTCTGGAAATGTAACTTTTCTTTTCCCTGTTTTTATAGTAACGCTGCATTAAGATGTCAGGTCAGAATATTTTTTTCTTTCTCTCTGTTTTGATATTTCATTTGAGAACCAATATTTCAAAAAATGCAGTGATTTAGTACAAATTCCTTAGTTCCAGTCAGATAAATAAACCTTACCAGATTCTGTGAACTGATTTATTGATAGGACTCTGAGGGATCACAGCCTTTTTGAGAACATTTGAAACATTTCTGAATTCTGAATTTTATTGAAGTTGTTCTCGAGAGGAGCAGAGTGGGAGAAAAGCCCTCTTCTGTTTCCGCAGACTTAGACATCTTAACAAAGCTTTAATTTTCTTTTTTAAAGGTCAGTATTGAAAAAAAAAAAGACAGAACACCTAAGACAAGTGGTCATACAAACATTGTGCTGGTCACCAGTGACTGCTGTTAGGAACAATCTTCTGTGTCCAATTTCCTATGATCTGTGGTAATGACATTTAAGACCGGCACAAATATTTGGAAAATATATATAGAAAAATACATGGAAAAATCTCCAAACTTCTTTTTACACAATGAATTTAACTTCTTTGCAATCTTAAGTTTATTGTCTTTTTGTTAAAGAAAAGATTAAGAAAATTTACATTTTGTGTAAATGTACCTCTTTTAAATTTAAAAATTATCTTTGACTTTTTTTTTTTGTAAATAAACACATCTGTTTGGAGATCATCATAGATCCAGTTTCTCTCCCAAAAGGAAGGTGGCTTGAGGGACCCCATATGCGATCCACCCCAGTGGATCTTCCTGTGACCAGTGATGAGAAAGTTACAAGGTAGAGGCAGGCAGGCGGTTACACAAGAGAATCCAAGATGCTGCCATGAGCTCTCGATTTTGTCTTCTCTCTTGGAATTGTCAGTGGTACCAGAGTTAACCTAGGGAGTTGATTTAGTGTCCTTTCACCAGCGGGATGCTCTGGTCTAACACTGCTCCTTCCCCAGTGGTGACGTGTGCCTGGTTTTTAGATCCTACTGACTGCTGACAGTGGAGGTAAATGATTTGTGCCGTGAGAAAACAAGCACTAACGTTTCTTCAGGTACCCAATTTGGAATGTATTTTATTTTATTGGACTCCATATTAATAGAAGTGTTTGAGGGATCAAATAAGGGGAGTAGAAGAGACTGCTTTGGGCAAGTAGGGAGAAAATCCATCTTGTCTGAGAGAATGTTCTCTGTTGACACCTCTACACTGTCCTTCCTATTTGCAATTGGTGAAAGAAGAGTACTGACATGACAAAGTTAAATATAATGCCAGAAATTAAGATTTCACAGGGAAAACATTACAGAATTGAAGCTGAAGAGTAAAATAGTAAAGGGAACTTTAAAAAGAATGCTAGCAATAAGCTAGTAAAAGTAGAAAAGGAAGTTACACATTTAACATTACATCGCCTAAAGGAAACTAAGCTAAGAGTAATGCAAATACTTTATAAACCAAGATTTAAAAAAAAAAAAAGAAAAAAGTGAGACAGTAGAAGATAATCTAAACACACAGAAAGAATGAAGCAACTGACACACATTCAAAGTGAAATCACCAAAACAACCAACAATAAGAGTGAAGCCAACTGACTTTTTAAAGAGTTAGCCCTGTAAGGTAATGTAATTGGAAAAATGAGAAAGCAGGATGCCGTTTTGCAAGCGGTCCTCTGAAGTGAGGCAGCTCCGATGGCTGGGGGCTCCGTGACGACCTCTGAGGACGAGAGAGAGCTGCACTGTGCAGGGGAAGACAGGACTCTTGGGAGTCTCCCATCACTGGCTTCTGTCCCCCGGCTCCCTCTAGGATACCTGAGAGGGCGAGGAGGTGTGCCCTGCAGTAAACAGCCATCCGTCAAGCTGCCAGCCGCCAGCTTGCCCTTGCTGGCTTTGCACCGGCAGAAAGGGGCGTGGCTATCTGCATCCCTTTGTGAACCTCCTCTTTGAGGGAAGGACTCACATGTAGCCCCGTGTTCTTCAGGCAGGCAGTCAAGGCGAAGTACCTGGCTAACCACCCCATCATAATCAGCTATTTCATAATTTTATCTTTTTATAATCCAAATGTTGAATGTTGATAGTTCATACTTAGTTGTTTTTCAATTAAAAATAATAGTGAGCTTCTTAAACGTAGAAAAGCTGTATTTTGAAAAGGTCTGCTTTTTCAGTTGCTGATAGAATGATTTTCTTATACCTGACATCACCTAATTAAGACTACCTACCTGTCTTCCTCCCCCTTCCTCAACCATCTCTCTCTCACTCACACCATCTAACTCACACATGCAGTCCATGGGGAGTAACTCTTCAACTGCATACGTCAGGTTACTCAGAATTCAAGTACCCAGACTGTGTATTTATCAAGCATCCAAACTATGTGTGAAGGAGGTGTGCACACAGGATGCCACTTTTGCAGAGTGTTATCTGTTTAATCTTATTCCCCAGAAGATTTAAGGCGGCCGTCTTCATAGAGTCGTTGCTAGCACTGAAGGTCTAACAAGCACAGGCAGATATTATAAAGTCATAAAACCTAGTACAAATTTTAGGAAACGTATCTGTGGACAAGACATTCAAGGTCCTTCATTTCCTGTCTCTAACCTTTCAGTCCAGCCTTTGTTCTTCTATTTCTTTTCCTCTCAGCCACCAGGGGCCTGCACTCCAAACACATCAAACTAGTTGGTTGGCATTTCGCAAATAGTGAATTTGCATTTCCTCCTCCCGGGCCTTTGTGTGTGTTGTTCCCTCTGCCTTGAAGGGCTTCCCAATTCTGCCATCCTGTGAAATCATGCTAATTAAGGCCCAGTTTAAATGTCATCTCTCCTCTATACCTTCTTTAACAGCTTCCCAGCAAACATACAGAGAAAGAATCTTCCGCCTCTCTTCCTGCCAAGGCATTTGGCTCATTCAGCTATTTCGTCACATGTCAGTGTTTATATTGACTTCCATGTCCATCTGCCCCTCCTACTACTAAATTGATAGGTTCTTGAGAGGGGGGATGTATCCTCCACCTTTAACACAATAATTGGCATGTTATAGGTACTCAGAAAACGTTCCTTGAAGGTAGGAACAGAAGCACTCTACTTAGGTTTTTATTCTGCTCTACCAAACCAAACGTAACCTTTCCTTAACTCACTGAGGCACAGTTACGGCTAGGATGAACACTTAACTTCTGTGTCTGCTTTTGAGTATTGCTCTGTTTCCTTTTAGGTCAGCTTTCTCTGTTTTGAATACAGGAGGTCTTCTATAATACTTCTTCCAATTTTTTTTCTATTAATCAAGTCTAGCCTGGAGATGCCATAATTGATCATTTTAAAAGCTGTGCATCATTGTAAAGAACACAGAGAAGGCTTTTTTGCTTCTGGGTCTTAGGCTTTGTTCTAAAAACATTGATTTTTGCCAGTGCTTGACCTCTGGGTGAGGAAGCTGTATTAGTCAGGGTTCTCCAGAGGAACAGAACCAGTAGGGTGTGTGTGTATGTGTATGTTATAAGAAGTTGGTTCACATGACAACAGAGGCTGAGAGGTCCCAAGATCTTCAGTCGGCCGGCTCTAGACTTAGAAGAGCCAATGTGTATTTCCAGCCCAAGTTCCAAGACCTAAGAATCAGGAGAGCCAATGGTATAAATCCCAGCCTGAAAGCTGGCAGGCTCAAGACCCAAAGAGAGCAGATGTTTCAGTCCAAGTCTGAAGGGCAGGGAAGACCAACATCCAAGCTCAAACAGGCAGGAGAGATTCTTTCTTACTCAGTCTTTTTAATTCTATTAAGGACTTCAACAGATTAGATGAGGCCCACCCACATTAGGGAGGGCAATCTGCTTTACTCAGTCTACTGATTCCAGTGTTAATCTCATCCAGAAACACTTTCACAAACACACCCAGAAATAATGTTTAACCAAATACCTCGGTGCCCCATGGCCCAGTCAAGTTATTACATAAAATTGGCCATCACAGAGGCCGTGTTCTGCATATGTATTTTACCAGTGTTGCCAAACAGTTGACTTAAGGAAGCAATTCTGTATATGAAAAGCATCACATATTTTTCAAAGGATAATGAAATCACGGTCTTTGCAAGAAGTTTAAAGTATAGACCCATTTGATATTTGCATTTTAATCATGGAAGAAGTATAGAGTGAAAAAAACATATATATTCTAGTCAGACATAAGACAAGAGTCTCAAATTTAATGATTTTAGGAGCTAGGCAAACTAGTAATAAATGGAATATGTTGAGTATACACCAAGCCAGAATGGTGGAAACTGTGGTGCATAGGAAAACTCAAAACCTAGTTTAACAGTATGCAAAATTTTTAAAGTTGTAACTTCAAATTAGCTTTTGACTAATTTTTTCCCCTTGTTTAGCCATTAACTAGCTACAGGACTTTAGAAATTAATTTTTCCAGAACTCAGTTATTTTATTAGAATAGATGGCTAATCTGTAATCTCAAGATTCTTTTCCTGTGTTTTACCAGCCAGTTAAGTTTGAGAGGTTATGAAGTGACACCTTTGCTGATTTAAAGAGGTCTAACAGGAATTCTAAAGAAAAGTGGCATGCCATCCTCTGAAGCAACATAATCTGCTTTCCAGTGACATTATAATGAATAGGTCTATTATTTTGTGAACTATCAAGAGCAGAAATATCCTAATCATAGTTTTGTATCAAAAAAGTACAACGTATACTCACGTGCTTCATGATGTCAGATGACCAAATGTCTTGATAATTAGGTAGCAAGTCTCTAGAGATGTTGACAAGTCTATATCTTACTGTATGGATGCATGCTTTCTAAAGTTCGAGGAATGCTTCCTGTTGTGAAATAGGATAACTTTCAATACATATGTGTTGGTGTATGTTGATTTTTCTTGTTCAAAGTCTTTTCATATACTCTGGAAGCTTTCAAACTATAATTTAAAGCAAGACAGCTTCTGTGGATTTATGGAGTCATTTTCTCTTTGGCTAAAGCCCTCCATGGTCACAGACCACTAGATTGAAAAAGGCAGCCGAACCCATCCAAAGACAAACATAAATTTTCAATGGTAGGGAAAACGGTTCCTGCTTATTAAATTAGAGAGAATATAGTATTTGGCAGCTACATATAAATGGTGTTTTTCCCCTTTGAGTTAGAAGCAAGACTGTTAGAGATGTGTGATATTTGACTCACATTTATCAAGTTTAGCTACATTAGTTGAGGATAATTTGCATGTTATATCATGTGCTTACTTTAGACTTCCATTTGGATTTGACTAGATAAATGGGCTCACCTTTGCCAAAAAGCTCTCAGTTATGGACACATTTAAAATAATTTTTCCCCAGCACACAGGGGCTGAACATGAACATTAAAAAAACAAAAACAAAAACAAAAGCAAGGATGCTGTCATCTCCCCAGACTCTGACCCAGTACTCCAGTATTTATGTCATGGGGTTTTCTAAGTGCAGTATCAGGCATTCTCCATTGGTTGCTTGCTTCCACATTCCATTTATCTTCTTGTTTCATAGAAATTATGAATTTTAGTCCAATAAAAATAGGGCTTTTTCTTTTGGTGATTCATTATTGGAAACCATTTTCACTGACTTTAAGGGCTTTGGGGAGGAAAACATGTTTATCCTTGACAGATCTTGGTATTTTTCCATGTCTCACAGGAACCTTTCCAAGTCTTTTTTTCTATAAAAACAAAATAAATTATAAGAATGGAGTCTTTCTAAACTAAAGTTGATTAACTGTACAGGCTTTCTAGAGTACTTTCTGAGAAATGCTGTACAGCATTTCCAGTCATGAAACTTGTGTGAAAGGATAGTAACAGAAGGCAGCGTCTTCATTCCATTTCATCCAAAGATGCTCTTATGAAATACAGTTTTTGCAAGCAGTTTATATTTGGAGTTATGTTTTGTTAGCAAAGTAGGTTATATTTCTATGGATGGGAATTATTTTTCCTAATCCTAATGTCAATACCCTATGAGTAGAAACTAGGTACAAAATGTAAGATAGATATTATGCTATAATTAGCAACTTCCCAATCCTCATCTTTTAATCCTCTTTTAATTTTTCATTTGATACTTACCACTTGACATGGTGATATACCTACTAATAACATTATATATCTTTTTATTTAATAAATATATATTGTGTTGAAGAAAATGTCACATTTTTTAGATGTTAGTCTATTAAAGTTTTATAAATCAAGTCTACCTTATTAGTCAAATATTCAGTCCAATATTGCTCTGGGGTGGGAATTGGTCTCTTTAAATTGACTTTGTGCATTTTTAATTAGACTATAGTAAGGTATAGTCTTACATTAGATACACACTTAATGTCTAGATACTAGATATTATCCAGGATACAAATTGAGTTGAGTCTTAAAGGATGAATAGGGCTTTTGATCAATAATAAAAATAATGATAATGATAATTATAATAATAGCTAGGGCCTAGCATTAAAGGAACACTTTATTTTTCATAGCTAGGCACTCCGATAAGTTGTATCTCATGTAATACAACAATTCGAAAGGTAGGCTCAGAATAATAAGGAGGTGCTGAAGTTTAACTGGCTTCTGATTCTGGCTTTATCACTTACTGGCCATGTAATCCATCTAACCTTTCAGTATCCCCAGTTTTGAAGAAATTAATGGTCACTACCTCTAGGGGTGGTATGAAAAATACGTGAGATAATACAGTCTGATACTCTGTGTTTAAACATGGTAAGTGCTCAATAGATGTTAGCTGCTATCCTTCTCCTTATTGTATTGATAGACAGAATGGTTGAGGCTCAGAGAAGCTACATAACTTCCCTACGTTTAGAAAGTGGTTGAGTCAGGATTTGAACTCACGCAGTCTGGCTCCAGAGTCTAGGTTTTCAACTACTATGGATTCTAGGAAAGGAATATATACAGAATGTTACTTGGATACATTTATATATTGTAATATGATTGCCATTGTAGTGATATTTATCACATTATATAATTATAGTGTTCTTTTGCATTTAAATGAAAAAACATTCCAGCATTTCCCTTTGATTTAAGCTATCTTCTAAGCCAGTATTGCATTTTCAGTGAATAAATATGAGCTAGAAGTTCAAATGGAAGACTCTTTGAAGAATAGGGAGTTTATAGACGAGGTCTCACCAGAAACATGTACGTGAGCGTCCCTCCAGCTCCCACCCCACCACAACACAGGGCCCAAGCACTGTAGTTCTATAAACTATGCCTTCTCACTGCTCTGGATTGATTTGACTCAAGGATTCTGACTCCAGCTAGTAAAGTTCACCAGGACTATAAACAGGTGTGTAATAATTGCCAAGGGGACTAGACATTGCAAATCCACTAGCCAGCATATATTCTCCCTGTTGAGGGAATAATGTGGGATATCAAATCACAGTCAGATTACTTGGGGAAAATGAAACCAGAATGAGTTTAGAAAGGCACACGATTCAAGCAGGGCCAACTTTATGGGTATGTGACCTGTGTAGTTGCTCAGGGCCCCATGTTTATTGCCATCTTGTAATTCTTTAAATTTTTTGAACAAGGGCTCCACACTTTCATTTTGCACTTGGCCGCAGAAGTTATGTACTTGGTCCCAGATTCATGAGTTTAATGATACCACACTGTAATCCCCATGTCTCACCCATTTCACAATAAAGGTATCCCTACGAATGGGACTGTATGTTTTTTTCCTTAATCCAGTGGATCCCTTCAACTGGATAATACTTAAAATGATGCTGCCGGTACATTCGCCTCTGACACCATTTTCCTGACCTCTATTACTATCATATTGACATACTACTTCTTTAGCTTATTTATATAGTGAATTAAAGTTGTCCTGGGTATATATCTTTGATTTTGTATATTTATAAACAGACCTTTACATATTTATTTAATAGATTATCTCTGAGAGAATTTTTGTTTCCTGACTCTTTAAGAAGTGCCCCATATGTTACTTCCGTGTTGTAGATGAAATAAATGTCATTAAGCTTGAAATTTACTTGAAGATGGGATTAACTGGCAGAGCAGATTGGATGATAGAATATAACAGAGAGTATGTTGGTAAGATAGAGGAATGTGGCTAGCAACCCAGTAGTCACTAGGGCAATATCAGCTGACCTGTGACAATTATGCTTTTAAATTAACAATGAAAAGAAGACTTGGGTGAGAGTTAAAGACATACATACATACTTTTTTTTTTTTTTTTTACACATTACTGTAAATAGGTCCTTTCTAGAGTTTTTAATCCTTGGCAAAGCGAGGGACAGGGAGGCAGTTTACAGGAAAGCAACAAACATGATTGATGGCTGGATAGTAGGTGATATAGAAGAAATGTTAAAAGATACAATAAAAATTTCTCTTGTCTGGGGGACAAAAAAATAAGGGAATCTTAGAGTCTTAAAGTACATAAAAATTTTTAAAACAAATTTTGTTAATATATATTTTTTACATTTTAATACTGGATTAAATGTGTGGAATTTCAACATAAAGAATTTGCAGAAAATAACAACAGACATTTGGATTATAAAATCATTGAAATATTAAAATTTTTTTTGTGATTTCTTTATTGTAATAGCTTTTGTCCATCTGTATTTGTTTAGAATATGAATGATGATTTAAAAACCAGTCCCATCAATCAAAACATTTCCCACCTGCTCTCTCTTAAGGGACTATCAAAGTAGTAAATTAAATGAAACCAACATTGTTTTACTACTTGTCCATCATAAAGTATTACTGGTTCCAGGTGAGTACCTCTTTACAAGGGACCTTTGAATATTTAAAAGAGGATTTTAAGTGAATAGAATACCATGCAATGAAAAAAATTACATCATAAACAAAATTGAAAGGTAAATTGGCAAAAAATAAATTTGCAAAGATAAAAAAGACAAACTGTACTTGAATAGCTTATTCATGTTGATGAGAAACAGTAGAAGCAAAATGAAAAGAAAGGCAAAGGGTATGAACAGACAATCCATTCTTGAAGAAACAAAAATAGCTTATAAAATTATTTTCAATAACACTAATAATCAAAAAATTGACTTTAAACAGGAGGATGTAATTTTGTCTGCAACATCGTCAATGACTGAGAAAATGACAGTACTGTACAAAGATAATTTATATTTTCATGCATCCAGAATGGCAGAATAAGCTAAATTATATGGCTAATTGTGTTATGAAATATTATTCAGTCATGAATTTTCTTCATATTTTTGCAAACTAAAATTAGAGAAAATTGCTCACAAGAAAAACCTAAGTGAAAATATCAGAAAACGAAATTGTGTGCTATGTAATATGGCTCATGTAGTGCTAAGGTATATATATATATACACTTAAAAAAGAAGACTGGAGGAAAAGCACCAATACTGTAATAGTAGTTTTCTGCGATTTGAGCTGATCCTTGTGTGTCTTCTTTTCTGTGTTTTCAGAAGTCTTGTAACAGCATCCTTTGAAGTTTTGTTCATATTCCCTCCCTTCGCCACCCCCAAGATACAAGCACACACCACATACACAGTTAGCTGGAGGGAACTGGTGGAGTTTGTGATCCCCACACCTTCTTGCCCCATACTTTTCTTTTTTCCTGGAAAACATGAAAAACTAAAGCAGCAAAGTGTAAAAGAGTCCTTTGGGTTTGGGAATATCGGACCGAAGACTGGCCTTCGAAATGCAATTATTGCGGTTGGTTATAGCAACGTGGATTTTTGGGACCAGTCCTCATTTCAAAGCTCGCATCCTATTTTTGCCGTAAGCAGGCTCAATATGTTTTAATTTTTGATTTAGCAATTGTACTTTTTATGCCTATGGAATATGTTTTAGATGTTTTAGAAAGGCCTTTTGCACTGAAGTTAAAAATTTACAACTGACTCGCAAAGATCATCTTTCTACAATGAAAGACAAGACCTAGGATGCAGCTGCTCCCGAGTCACGTCCTGTGACTGTGAGCAAGGAGCAAGGACCCCAGGCTTCGTCTTCAGGCCCCAATTAGTGAGGCATCATTCTATGTGAGTATAATATACCCACGATCATAATTACAAATCCTGACATTTAGAGGCTCCCAAAGTCAACACCCGTCCCAGCAGGGTTGGCCACATTATCAGGAGTTAAGGAGATGTAGAGCAATTAGAAGCCAAAGGAAAAGGTTAGCTCTACCACTCAGACGGAAGGCGTTCAGGAGCTAAACCCACCTGCTATTGCAGTGCTAATCTTTTTTAAATATCGGCTTTGAAGCCTTGTCATCCTTGACAAGGAGGATCTGAGTCTAAATGGAATGTTTAAGGGGAGTGCTTCCTCATCCCTCAATCAGGCTGCATGCTGACCTTTCTGTCGTCTACACCAGTTGCTCGTCTTATCTTGAAATCCCAGAGAAGGTAGAACATCATTGGACCTGTCATGAGGTCAATCAGCCAGCGCTCAGACCAATTTGCTAAATGTGTCCATGCTAAAGAGTCTGTTCCTTCCCCAGCCTGATGAAATGTAGCACCAATTAATCACTGACTAATTTTCAGGGAGTTGTGACCTTGCTCATAATTGTAGTACATTCATTTACCTGGCTTTCGGGGTTCTCAGACCAGGAATATGAGGCCACCTCAGGGACATGTGAAGCTGCTGAAACTTGTGTTTGAGGCTACCAGGGTGACAGGCTAGGGGATACCTGCCTCAGGCCAGCACTGACTTAGTTTATTTAGAATGTTCTGTATGGCTTGCAACCCCTAAAGATGTTGCATACAGCTCAAGTGCATGCAAAAGACATTCTTTGTTTGAAAATTTTAGTGATATAGTAAGGTCTCATTGTTTTTTCTATCAACCTATCAATTCTTTATTTGTCTTTAAAAGTTGGTGGCTTTGTCATTATTCTCCATGAAGATTTATTCTCTGAGAGCTGTTGCGTTATCTTGAAAGCAGAAAGGTTTCTTTTTTTTTTTCTTTTATGAAATAGACTGCTCTATTTGTAGCCAAGTCTCATAAATTAAAATACTTGTCAAAATAAATGAATAGTATGTTTGTTATATTCATGACTCAAAATCACATTTGATTGCTTACTCATTAATCCACAAAATTAAGCAATACACCCTGGATGGCAGTCATTAGCGCAAAATAAGCAGGGTTCTTCTAACAGTCAAATGTAACGGAGAACACTGTACAGTTGTGTTTGTTTCAAAACTAGGTATGTTAATGTGCAAATTTGTTTTAAAATTTTAAAAGGTTTCCTCTGGAAGAAAATCAAATACGTAAATGTAGTCCACCAGGAAACAGGATTGGGATTATAATGTACTAAGTGGATTTTAGGTGAACAAATTGTAAGATGCAGTTCTGGATTGAACCTCAAGGATGGGCAGAAGCTATTTTGTCCTGTACAGGAGCATGCCTGGTAATGAAGGTTACCTTTATTCCTATGTGCATGGAAAATTAGGACACAGGTGGTATCCACATAAAAGTGTAGACATCCATATAAAAGAGGCTTTGCTCTTCCTCTCGGATATAGCAGAGAACTCCAATCACTCATTTACCTGACCCCCTTCTACCTGCCAAGTACCATACTAGGAGCTTGGAATATCAAGTCAATTGTACTTTAGTTCTCCCATCTTTAGAATGGGAATAATGGTGCTTTTCTCATAGGGTTTCTTGTGACTCTTAAATCATATATGTAAGCACTTTGAACAGTGCCGAGTGCATAATCAGGGCTCTAAAATATTTGTTAAATATATTTTTAAATTATGTGACCCATGGTTTCAAGTAGCTTACAGTTTACTTTTAGACAGAGGCCAATAAATCAGTGATCTTTGTGCTGTGTGACCAGTGATGACAGAGACCTGGATAGGTTATTGTGGAAACACCACAGAGTATGGTGGAGAGCCTCATGTGGGAGGCTGGAACTTCATTTTGAAAGCCATAATAGATAATGAAGACTTTTAAGCTAGAGCAAGACCATGCCAGATCTGTGTGATGGAAGACCACTCTAGCAGTAGTGTTATGGGTAAATGTCAGAACCCAGAAGTGGATTGGGGCTCTGGCAGTAGATATGTGAGGACCTGGCCAGAGGTAGTGTGGCATTTCGTTGTAATGGGATAATTCCTGCAGGGAGAAATCACTCTTATATTACAGCAAGTTACTGCCTTCAGGGATCTATTGACATACCTCTGATGGCTGTGGTAGCACTGGGCCTCGGCTAAGAGATTGCCAAACTGTATTTCTGAGACAGTTATAGCTTTGGTTTGGTCAGAGAATAGAATTTGTAGGGAAAATGAAACTAAACCAGTGAAATAATATTCAGGGTCAATGTTACATCATTGTAAATGTATATATGCTTTATAATTTACAAAATTATTTTCCCATATGCTATTTTATGTTTTCTGGTGTCAGATATACTTGTTTCAAATTGAATAGTCTTTCAAAAATGCAGATTAGGTGTGCATGATTTAGATAAGAATAACTTGAAGAAAAAGTCATTTGTGTGTGTATGTGTCCATGTATTGTAAAACAATCTAACTTGTATCTTCATTTCTAATACTGTACACTCTCCCAAGACTTTCAGAGCTCTTGGGATTGGATAAAATCAAGGAACCATCTACTAATATACTGGGTAAATGGCAAGCAAAGCCACCCAGTGGATTGACCTCATCCCTGAAAATTTCCCAGCCAGTTTAACCCAAGTATCTTCTGCTTTCCTGTGGGTATATTATTTTTAATATGTGTAATTCAGAGACAGTGGAAATATTACTGATGAGTATACTGAATTTTTTATATTTCTGACATTTGTGTTATCCTGATGATTCTTAAAACTTTCTCCCGGTTTCTGTACCTGTTTACTTTTCCTATAGCTGCCCCCAGGTGCCCTAGGATTAGGGTTTGGTGGCTGCCAGCGGACCTTCATTGAGACCCTTTGCCCAGCCGCTGCTGTGGAAGGTGAAGGGCACAGAGGAAAGGGCTCCTCAGGCTTCCTCTGTGTGTATTAGATAATGAGTTGTGAATGTTGTGTCATGAATGGTGAGCTATTATTACTAAGGAAAGTAAAGAATGCAGCAAAACAAACTCGAGATTCTCTTAAGTTTGTCAAGTGGTAACACATCATCTTTGAAATTTTAATTCAAGGTAGTCAAAAGAAAAATATGATTCAGTATAACTTACTACATAATTAGAGGAAGCAAATGTATTTTTGGCTGAAATATGGGTGTTTTTTTAATAGGCATTTTTTTTGTTATTATGGGACAATTTAGGCATCTGCCTCTTTAAAAAGTGATAAGGATAAAAGGGGTTCTTAGTACAATTGAAGAAATCATGTTATTTTCTTTAGAATGCAGCTTAAAGCTGTAAAGTTTGTAAAGGTCCCTGTTACCGATTTTCAGTTTGGAGAGGAAATGAAAATTGGTTTTATCTCATTTAGTGAATGTCGATTGAAGTTTCTGAGAATCAGAGCTGTTACATACTTGTTCTGAGGCTGCTAGATCTGATGGTAGCATCTGATGAAGATGCTAATGTGAGCCTGCTAATTTTTAAAATCCAGATTACATGTTTTTAGCTGGCTGTCAAAATCCTTTGAAGGAAAAGGGTCCATTTTCAAACCTTTGTTTAAAGCGGCATAAAACTAGCTCAATAGCCAATTGTTATTTAGTTACAAACAGATGCATACATTTAAATGAAATTCTGCAGTGTTTCACTCTCTTCCCAAAGGTGATAATGTGCTTTCTCTACTTGTGAAATTGTTGTAATTTCACAGTCTTACTTAGATTTAATTGTGTTTATTAAGATTTGAGATGAATGATTCCAATTTCATTTTGTAGGATACTGTTTTTTTCTTTGTCTTTTAATTCTACTTGATAGTTGTTGCTAACATGGAATATGTATGAAACAGTAAAAAAATAAATATGGCAAATAAGCCTTTCTTAGTAGTAAGTTAGTTCACTTGACATGTAATAAAAATGGAGTCACGTATTTCTCAGTGTAATTGCTAATCCCCAAAAGATACTTTTACAAATACAGTTTATTATGTTCTGTGAGCATTTGGATCATTCTTTTTTATCCTCTATGTAGACTAAAGATAATAGCATCAGATTATAAAAACTCAGGCTGTAAAAGTGACAGAATGCTACAGGCTGACGACGGAGCAAACCACATCTTGAATATTGAGGGACTATACAATAAATGTACTTGGTGGCACTTATTATTAAAATATTTACTTGTCAGGATAGAAAGTAAAGGCATTGCTGTCTTGCTTCGAGTTATGGTAAAAATAGAACAGACAGCACAAACCACGTATTGCTAGGTGGAAGAACGGCACTGCATGTCTGGAGGTTGTGTGTTCTTGTGTGATGAAGAGCAAGGAAAAGAGAAAAACAAAAATTACCTATTTGATGTGTTTGATCTTGGTACTTTCTCTGTTCCTCTGTCAATCCTGTGATGAAGAGATTAAAGAGAAGCAACAAAGTAAAAACAGAATAGGGATAAACAAGTCAAGTGGGACTCAGTCCGGGAGCCAGGGAATGCTAGCTATGGGAGGAAAAGGAATTAACGTTTACCCTTCCGTTGTGTACCAGGCTCTGTGCTAAGCATTTAGGCATGTTAGGAATATTATCAACGACATTAATATTCTGCCTCCACCCCACTCACCCCCAGCACACACCCATGCACACACACTCACACCTTTGCCTTGTTTGACTATAAAAAATAGGTCTGAGTCCTTGAAGAGATATTGATGATGTGAAATTGTGAAGCGCACGTGGCTCTTTTGATCAAGTCTGTTATTCCGGGTTATGGATTTTGTAAATTATCCAAAGCTCTTTTATTTCTTTTTGATCTTTGAGGTGGTGGTCGTTGACTTGTACATTATTTTGACCTTTACAAGGTAAATACGAAAAAAAAGATTGAACTATTCTTTAAAATAAAGCTTTTGCATAATATATTTTCTAGGTAAATTCTAAATAATTTCAGATGTTCCTTCCTAATACCCCCTGGGGAAGGAGTAGCCAGCAGGTACTTGTAGTGACCAAACTAACGCCGGATCTTTGAATTGGAAACACCATCAGCAGCGACAATCGAGATATAGTTATTGAAAATAATTTGTACATACCACATTAATGTACCTCTTTTCTTGTGTTTTCCTCAGTTCTTTTTAGGAAGTAGGTATTTTCCTGAGAAATACACTCCACCTTGACCTCTCAAATAGCGGTACAAAACACATGAGGTCATTGCCTTAATTTTACTGACAGTTAAAGAGAAAATCTTTTCATGTTAAATCAAGCATGGGAAGCTGGTAAAATGTAAAATTGACATGAATTTGTAAAATAAAAGCTGAACGCTTCAATTTTGAGTTTATGGCATGTCAATTCAAGCTGTGCTTCCACTGGGGACACATCCAGAAGCTTCACACCAGGTACATCAAAGTGGCTGATTGGAAGAAAGCAAGCAAGGGGGTGTCTGGGACCAAACTGCTAACCCTTCCTATCTCTCCATCCACCATCCACCCTAGTTCAACTCTTCCACTCCTTCAGAAACCAAATCAGCAGATTGTCCCTTTCAAAAATGAGCCTGAAAAGAAAAAGAAAACACATAATCTCCATTTCAAGAGCAGAAGCCATTTCCGCTCCCCCCTCCCCCGCCCCCGGTGTTGAATAGAAAGTGAGGAACTTCTCTCCCCATAATAACAAAACGGAAGCAACAATAATAATGATGATGATGTATTGAGTGTCTTATAGGTTTATATTGGTCATTTATACTCATTCATTTAAAAAATTAGTTTTACTGTTTTAAAAACACATGAAAAATCTAGCTATCTTTCATTGCTATATTAGGTTTCATATCCTTTTTTGCCTCTTTTCACTCGTTTTATTTCAACAAATATATGTTGGGTGCCTACCATGTCTAATTCACTGTTCTAGGGATAGAGCAAACAACAAAATTGACAAAAATCATTGTCTTCTTGGAGCTTATACTCTAGTATACTTTCCTAGGGAGTTTTACAGGGAGGACAGGCAAATAAGTAAGACAAATAAGAAAAAAACATAGCATTGAGTGGTGACAAATACTATAAAGAAAAATGAAGGGAGTATGACAAGTGGGGGCAGGGGGAGAGGCGGCATTTCAATTGAGATAGTGCGGCCAGTGAAAGCCTGGCACTTGATAAAAATGTGAGGGATCGAGGAGCAAGCCATGCAGGTATCTGGTGGAAGACTGCGTCAGGCAGAGACAACAGCAAATGTAAAGACAGAGAGGGACAAACAAGATAGCATAGCTGGATAGAATCCTGAGAACAAGGGAGAGAATCATCAGGACATGAGGTCGGAACCTTCACTGGCAGCCCATTACCATACAGGGCATTGCAAGGACTTGGGCTTTATTCTCAGTGAGGTGGAAAGGTATTACAGGGTTCTGATCAGAGGAGAGAGGTGATCCGCCTTAGGTTTCAGCAAGATCACACTGGCTGCTGTGTTGAAAGTGGATTGAAGGGGAGCATGGGTGGAAACAAGGAACCCAGTCACAAAGCCCTTGCAGTAACCCATGGGAGAGGCTATAGTAGTTGGGTCCAAAGAGGTGACACTGGAGGGGGTAAGAAGAGGTCAAGCTCTGGTTTTATTTTGACATTTATTGACCAATTGGATGTGTGTGCGGTGTATGAGAGATGGGGAGAAAGGGAAGGAAAGAGGGATTGAGGATTACTATAAGTCTTTTGGGCTGAGCAACTAGAAGGATGGATTGCCATTAATTAGGGATGTAAAAAGATTATGGAAAGAGCTTTGGAAGATCAGTTTTTCAGTTTCTGACACGTTAGGTTAGGCAATTGACCATATGAGCCTGGATTTCAGGAAGAAGCTCTGGGTTGGAGATTGAAATGTGGAATCTATTAGCATATACTTATATCTTTGCCATGAGACAAATTCAATCACAACACAAATTTAGAGGTATTCACTTTAACATTTGTAGAGATAAGTGAAAGGAAACTTAATGGAGGGGCCAGGGATTTGAGGACAAAACTGAGAGAATGTGGTGTTGTGGAAGGTAAGTGAAGAAAGCCATTTAAGGAGGAAGCAGTGATCAACTGTGCCCTAAAATCAAGCCAGAGACGCGACTTTGAATTTAGCACTGTGGAGATTGTTTTGGGTCTTGATAAGAGCAGTTTCAGTGGAAGAGAGGGGTGAGAGCCTGGCTAGAGGGGCCTCAGAAAAGAATAGGAGGATGGAGATTGGAAACTGGTCTATGGAGAGCTTTCAAATTTGGCTTTAGATGGAAGGTGGGAAACGGGGTGGTATCAGTAGGGGTGAGTCTTGAGAAGGTTGTTTTGTTTTTGGTTTCGGTTTTTTGATGAGCAAGTGAATAGCATATTTGTAAGCTGACCTGCCTGTGTGTATCTGGGGGTTAGATGCCTAAATGCTGATAGAGATCTGTGGGGATGGGAGTTTGCTTGGAAGTAAAGTCTGTTTGAACAGATCATTTTGTATCATGTGGTCTTAGGAAAATGTCACTGCTGTACTGGGTGACATGAAAATACTGGCAACACATAAGGAGAACAGAAGGGGCACCAGAAGACGGATAGGGCAGCAGAAGAGGAAGGCATCCAAATCAAATATTGCCTATTTGCATTTTGCATAAAGTTGAGGTTACTGCAGTCCCTAAGGTGTCAGTGGAAAATCTCCCACATGCCACAGAAGTTTAGTCTAAATGGAACCTTAACAGAAAATTTTTTATAAAGATATAAATCTTTTTTTTTTTTTTTTAATGTTCAACTCATCGCTGTGGGAAAGGTAATTTTGAATGGGTTTAAAGGTGGAGTAAGGCCATTTTCATACACTGGACACTTTGGAAATCAGTCTGCCTTCTGTTGAGGGATTAGAACAGTGGTTTATGTTAATTACATATCTCTGTAACACTCTCCACCAGGAACTGTGTCACCAGTAATGTAGGTGCTCTGATGAATCAAGTAATCCAGCTAACAGAGACCTACAACATAGGGTTTAAATTAATTATCAGTGTTGACGCAAGTGTAAGTCTGGATATATTGTAGATGTTGAGATGAAGACTGGATGAAGAGTCTCTTATCAGCCAGCACCTGTGGTACCAGTGGCTTTGTCTGGACGCCACAGATTCAGGAGCTGATTCTCTTCTTTCCAGGAGTAGAGACTTTATTCCATCCATTCATCCAGACATCCAGAGTAGGCTCTGCGGAGATAATTCCTGTCAATCATGAGATTGGGAGACAGACTAAGCAATTAATTAATCCAAGAGGTGATGAGATTGGGGAGCCTCCAGGTCTCACTGTCATCTTTGAGAAAGTTGTGTATTTGCCTGTATCTCCAAAGAGTAGAATACACATTCTTTAGGGCATAACAGCCTCCTGGACAAACTGTAAACATTCCGTAATATAGCCTCTCTTTTCACAGCGCTCTTTTTGGAAAATGGTTACAGTATGGTCTGAATCCCTGGATTGGACTAGATTCTAGTACAAATTACTGTTTAGTCTGTCACTTTGGGAAACAAACTCTCTGACTACCCTGTGTTCCCATTAGATAAATAGGTATAACATTGTTACTGCATATGCTCTGACCTTGTGTGAATATACTAATAGTATGGAAAACAGTGAAGTATTTTAAGGAGAGAAGGTTACATAAGAGCCATAGATAATGATTTATTTATGAGCTATCAATTTTAAGCTTTTGTATTATACTTCTGAGTGATATTCTTTTTCTCTTTTCGCCATTATTTCAGGCACATAGGATATACTAAGACTTAAAGATGTAGCAAGAGGGAAGACTTACACAAAACTGTTTGTAGTACCAGTATAATAAGCCACTTTGCCTTGTTGATTAGTATATTAAAATAAATGTTACAAGCATGTGTTAGAGTTCACCAATATGTAAAACTGAAATTATGTCACAGGAATAGTGATGAAAATAACACTTCTATCACATTTTAAAAGTTGATTTTGTTTTCCTTTTCAGGATTTAAAGTGTTAAACTCTTCATTTTGGCCAGATGATTAGAAAGATATAGTTCTCCTGATTATTTTTATACTAGAATAATCTTTCATTATTAATCCATTTAAGTCTTATCTCAAATCGGTTCATCAATGCTACCAATTAAAAATAGAAAATGTATGTGCTCAATTTCAAGAATTAAAAATAATGCCTTGGGAGTAGCATTTCTTTCCGTGGTGAGAGGATTGTTGGATTTTCCAATTAAAGAAGTCTCCATACTGGAAATGAGTAGTCAATTATGAAGGTTATTTTTGAATAGCCAATTTGCGTACCCCTAATTGTATTCATTTCTTTTGAAAGACTGAACTTGGAATTTATGATGTTTTGATTGGTTAACCCTGCACCCGTGTTATTAATACTACTGCCAACAAGGTTCCCCTATGAATGGGGCTTTGAGTGCCTTTCCTAAATAAATGTTTGAATGATAAGTAGGTTTGTTTTATTTAATGAATGAAAATATCTGAAAATTTACTAGCAGTTTTCTAAATTTGCACACACTGCACTTTATTGGATTGACAGTAACATCCCTGAGCTGCCTACTGCGCTCATATTTGGACTTTGCCGCATCAGCTGATGAGAGCCATTGGAAGTTCCTATCGTGATGCTGTCTGCTGGCCAAAAACGCAAATTCAGCGGGGCTGCCTCTGCCATTTATACAGCAGTGTTTGCCCAATTACTTGATTATTTTATTATATGTTGCCCCTATTTTAAGAAAAATGACTTGGAGATGGACAGTTAAAAGTTTTTATATTAATGACGAGAAGCATAGTTATCATATGAAATAAAATTGAGATGAAGATGGGAATAATTAAAAGTTCTGAGGTTTAGTGTCTTTGGACTTAAACCAATCAACATGGAGTTAGTCATGAAGGAAAATAACGAAATTACAGGCATGAATACAAATGGGATATCTATGTGTACAAGATAAACACAGATTGTGTGTAAATATACACACGTATGTATGGTTCTACTTATTATGATTGTGTCTGAAAGGCAATTACAGTTAGGGATTTTATCGTCTTTACCTCTCTAAAACTGGAATGTCCTCTTCTACTGTGTAAGTCTATTGTTCAAATCCTGCATATTCAACTTTCATGTTTGGCAACACTCTTGAATGAAAGAGATACTGAAGTCCTTTTAGGCATATGAGAAAAGGTGGTGAGGGGAGGAGGTGGCCATTTCATTCCGTCCAGAGGGTTAGCCAAAATTGGATCTCCATTTCAGGAATATACAAACAAACCATTAATTATTTCCTGGCCATGGCACTTTTAGGCATAATATTGAATTAAGAGTTGTGATACAGTAACATTAAAGTTTTCAGTTTTCAGATGTCATTTTTTTAAAAACCAAATGAAGGTCACATTCAGCTAGATACAGGGTCCATGTGATATGCATGTTCTACAAAGTAATTAGTGCTGTTGGATTTGTTTGTAGCTGATTGCTGTGTTTGACGAACAAGAACCACTCCACAAGATTGAGAGCCCCAGTGGAAACCCGGCAGGCCGGCAGAGCCCAGATGCTTTTGAGACGGAAGTAGCTGCCCAGCTGGCTGCGTTTAAACCAGTTGGTGGGGAAATTGAAGTAACCCCTTCTGCTCTGAAATTAGGTAGGTGTATTATCTTCGTGGTATGCTTTTCACCTGGTTGAAATACCTCATCTTGCTGGCTATGAGTTTCTTCTACTTTATGACTTACCCTGTTAGTGTTTGCCTTTTAAAAAAAAATAAACCTGGTTTGTCTTTCTCTAAATTATTTTTTTTTACGTAGATCTTTGCAGCTGCTGATGCTCAGGCAATAGGTGCAGTTTTTTCTTGAATTGCAGGTGAATCTGAATTGCATATCCTTGAAGTTACTGGGGAGGAGTTGGACTGTAAATGATGAGCTTCATCTGTAGCATATGAGGACTGCTTAAAATTTTTAAAAAGTCCCTGAAAAAAGTCACTTGGAAAAAAAAGCTAAGGGTTATCAAGGAATCCAGGCTAGAAATAAAAGGTCACTTTCTGTCTTAGCCACCTTTTTCTTCTCCACAAATTGTATAACTCAGAGTTTGGGGGAAACATTTTGAAGTTAGTTTCTAATTCTGTCCTGCTGATTTATTCCAACCTGGTGATTTTGCTCAGAATTCTCTTTTGTTATATTTGTTTTGAAGGTGTTGGTAGAAAGAGAAAATAAACATTCTTCTAAAGTTTTAGTGAATTTATGACTCCAAGATAAATAATGTCAGTTATTGGTGATAACTCTTAAAGGTAATTTTAGGTCAGTTTAACAGCATAAAGTTTTGAAAATCCACTAATATTTTGGTACTTAATATCATTTTTTTATTCCGGTTGAATGTACGCATACATTTTGAGACAGCTCTAAGCGCCGGTTATAGGTTAATTCTCAAGCTAGAACACAGGTTTTTTTTCCACTTTGCAAAGGGAATCTTATTTTTTTTAAGCAAAACATATGCTTAAAATTGTAAAAATTTTACACAGTATAATTTTTGCCATTTGAAACAAAATACATTATAAAGTTTATTTGACATGCCACAATACTGACTATCTATATTTTGTACTAATTTTCTGGAAAGCATCTACAGTGCCCCTTTTAAAATAAACCAAGTGGAAATTAATGACCCATCATCTTCATAATTTCTCACTATCTTTTGGAAACCAAGCTAGCAGAGCAGTTCTGCTGGAACTCGGTCGTTGGAGGGCTTTGTGGCCGCTTCTCTTCATCTGGAGGGAAGTTTGTGGCTTCAGCAGCCTCACAGCCCTATCATTCATTTGCATAATGGATGCCTTTTTATCCATTATGCAAATAGTATGGGAGGAAAATTAGGCAATAAGGGAAGACGAAAGGAGAAAATTGCTCTTGCTTGTTTTAATATTCTATTTATAAGCAAGCACTGTGGTCTTCAAAAGGCTGAACCTTCAGAGTACCCCTGTGCCTGGGAATTTGTTTTTTCACCTTTCTCTCATGAGCTTTCTCAGGGAAAAAAGTTTGTTTTTCTTTAGCTTTTTTCAGCTTTTGTTGAACCATCTGAGCAATATAATGTTCAGTGTAGGAAGAAAAGTAAGCTGAGGTTCCCCATCTTTGAAGGTGGACTTTCTGCTTCTTCGATACTGATTTTGGGTCAGACACAGATAGGAAATAATATTTTTTCAGTGGTGACTATATGCCAAGCACAGAACTCAAGGCAGTGCACCGTGTATTCTAAATCCTGTACTCCTAACAATTCATTTAAGCCTCATGATACTTAGTTGGGTTCTATTATCTCCCTAACTTAAGAGATGAGGAAACAGGCATAGAGCAGTTAAATGAGTCCTCCAAAGTCACATAGCTGTTAGGTGGTGAACTTAGGATTTGAACCCTTGCTAGCTCCAGTGTCAGGAACAATTTTTCTGTGCTGTCTTTCATATGCTCTTTGTAAAATAATACAGTGATATCATTTTCCTGAGAGTCATTTTGTGAATATATATCAAACCCTGAAAATGCTTAACTCCTTGGCTTCAAATCGCATTTCACCTAGTGTCATAGATGAAATGGTGAGATTGGCCAGCCTTCACTATTTGGTGGTCGGTGTTGCCTTCCAGCCATTCAGTCTGAAACCGTGGCATTATATCCTGTTCCTTCCTTTTCTTGCCATCATCCACAGTTTCTTCAGCCTTCATGTCCATGACCATTGAAGCAGGCCAGAGCTTTCCCATCAATCACACTACTACAGAGGTCTCAAACTGACCTCTTTCTTTACAGGGCCTGCTTTCTCCCATCTCTGCTTCTGCCAGATCTACCTTTCTAAGTCACAAAGCTGATTATATAACTCCCCTGCTCAACAACTTCCAGTGGCTTCCCACTGTGAGGAGAACCATGTCCAAATGCATTAGCAAGCTGATGCAGACCGTTCCTTGGAATTAGATGGAGGTATTTGGGCAGGGAGGAAGGATGAAGAAATGATCCCATATCTACTCTCATGGTTCTATCAGACTCAGTACTTTACATTTCTGGAACTTTAAAAGCAAAGAAAAAAAATATTTATTGAGTTTCTCAGAGAGAGGAATTAAAGACAGAAGCAAAGCCACCAGGTTGGGTATCTGCCCATTCTGTTTTCCTTTCATTGCCCTCAGGGCAGGGTGTGGTCATGGCTTGGGCACACAGGGATGGAGGGATATGCTTGGCAGCAGATGCAGTATCCATGAATGGCTCTTCTGGGAGGTGACCTGGTTGTGCTGCCAGGCCCACCCTGAGACCTTGTTTAGACAAAGAATGGGAGGGGGGTAGTCAGAGGAGAAGTAGCACGTGTGTTCCAGCGATTCTTCATCACAGGGGGCATATAAAATGCCAAGCCCCAAGCCCCAGCCCATCCTCTCTGCTCCCCACTCAGCTCTCAGAGGCCACTGGAACTGGTTCTACTTCTCATGGGACTCATTAGCCCAGGCTGGTACCACACACGCAGGGCTGATTCTCCCTGGTTTTCTTGCTCTTGGGATCCATCCAGGACAACGGGGAATTTCACCATTATCGGTTCGCATGCTTATCTTACTTAAGGAGACACAATTTAACAGATATTGGGAATCAAGATGTTCTTACCATTAGGTCATGTTAATCACCGAAAGTGTAGGTTTTACTGATACTGAAATAAAAATGCACTCAACATTCAGTATAATTTTTGTATCTTTCTCCAGTACAAGTTAGTCATCATCAGTATCCTGTTAAAAACTGACAGCCTTCCCCCCCACCCCACATACATGCAGACAGTGGTTGGGCCCACCTCTTTTTTCTTTATCTTCCAAGATGAAACACTTATACACAGAATATGCAGAAAGTTCGTATTCAGGGGCTCTTCATGATCTAGCCCCTTCTTGTCTGCCCACTTTTATTACTAGCCTCTCTTCCACAGTCACCTTAACCTGCAGCTACCACAAGCCACTTGGCATTCCCTAAATTTGCTACTTTCTTTCAAACCTTTGTGTCTTTGTAGTTAGTGTTCCCTTCACCTGCCTCACCCCTTTGCCTCTTTTCTACTTGGTGAAATTGTATGCACCTTTTAAACTCAAGCTCAAATATGCCCTTGTTTGTGAAACCTTGTCCAAATCTTCAAGATAGTACGGTAAGTGTACCATAAATGCATTTCTTAATTCTTCAACAACGAAGGGATACAAAGATGAAGAAATTTTCTACTGACCAAAAGGGATTCATAGTTTTGCACCCTGTAAGCTAATGGGGTATATATATTTTTACATTTGTAAGATGAATTTTAAATCAAGTGGGCAAACACATAATTCCAACTTCATTCATCTAAATTATTTCCTACCATTTATTTTCTAATGGATTTTCTAATGTAATGCTAAACGACTAAGCCCTGACTCAGCCCTAACTAGCAAATCATTCTAACGCTTCAAGATTATAATGTTTCTGTAGTTGGCCAGTACATTTTACTGTGTAGACTAGAGATCGCTAACTTAAGAGTCTATTTAAAAGAAGAGACAGGGTAGAACAAACACTAGGTAGAATAGCAAAGAATCATATTCACAGAGCCCATTTAAAAATCACCTAGTTCAGGAGTTTTCCAGGTCTTTTTGAGGAGCCCTATGATACTTCCTAACACATTTTGGGATTTCAACAAATATTTGATTCTAGTTTATTAATAACACTTATTGAACACTTAAATTGTAGATGCTATTTTAATTCATTCACACTCACTCTTTGTACACATAAGATTGGTTATGCTAGCAGGGAAGAAAGGGATGCAGAAGGCTGTTGAGTAGGCAGTAGAGAATCCTAATACCGTTTAGAAGTCCTACAGCAAAGAAACCTACCTTCACTCAAAAGAATTGTTAGCACCTCTCAGAACAACTTCTGTGAAAAGCTGATCTGTTAATAGACAATTCCATAGAATTTCATAAGAGCAATTTTCTAGACAATTAACATTATTTTACAAGTGACCAAGTAAAAGCTTAGACTCAGTGTGTGCTGTGATGTCAAATAACTAGTTGGTTAAAGGAGTAGAATTGGAACCTACATTTCTTGGCTTTCAGCTACATGACATCTTTTGGATTAATTGTAGGTTTCAAATATCTGTACCTTTTAATACTGTATGGGATAAAATAACACCTTATATCCTTTTGGAACGAGATAGAGTGTAAATTAATAAATATATACTATGAATAGTTGTAAATAAAAAGCTAATAAGGAAGTACCAGAAAATTAATACGGAGAAAATTTCTTTTAAATCCTTCTGTGTCAGAAATGAATTTGCTCCTATTTCTTCATCCCATGTGTATGCACACACATGCACTTACACGCATGTGTGTATGTTCGGGGGAGAATTGCACTGAAACAAACATGCTAATATTTGGGATACCTGGTAATTTTTCTCCCATATTGTGGATACTGTTGTACTTTTTGACATTTCAAGTATCTGCATGTAGAGCCTTCTGTAAATAAGACAAATTAGTGATGACACTTACTTTGATGTTTGGAAGAATGAGAGTCCTTTAGCCTTTCTCCAGCTAATCCTTATGCTGCCTTTATGGTCAGTGGTAACTGACCTTCTGCTGTTCCCCAGAAGACTTCATGAGGCTGTAGTCCAAGGTTGACCCAATCCTCGTCCCTTGAGAATCAATGATACGGAGCCAGTTCCAGACCCTGCAATATTTGATCTAGCTGTGTATCCAGACAAGTCATTTAACGTATAGCTATCACATTTTTCCAAACAAAGAATAAATCAGGACACATTTGGCATTCTATAGAAGTGAATATTCAGAACTGAGACCATACAGGTTACTTCCTTATGTGCCACTGCCATATCTCCCTGGGCCATAGTTTTCTCATCTATACTATAGGCCTTTCTTGCTCTAATGGGCTATGATTGTCCCAGGAGAATGTCATTAATTCCAAGCTGAATTTGAATCTGACTCCATGCCCCTGTCAATTTCCATCCTGTGGCCCCAGTTAATTAGTAGTTTTATTTTGAAACTTTTGGTAATTTTTCCTCAGTATTCTTGACTGAAATTTGCTATTTTGGGTTAGGGTTCCACGAGAAAATATGTCTTTAGTTATAATTATTTAAGCAATGCAATTTAAACAGTGTATCAGGATAAAAAGTACTTTAAGCTTCATTGTTGCCACTCTTGTGATCTATATTACCCAGATATAAAGCAATCTGATTAAAGTTTGGAGTTGAAATGGTATTAGCTTTATACTCCTCTTGTGTGTTAAACTTTGAAGATGAGATACTTTCTGTTTGAAAGTGATTCTTGTTTTTGAGACTTGAAAGCTGAAAGGTGCCTCAGACGCTTTATTGTTTCCATGTGTGTTTGTGCTTCTTCAAAACTGAAAGGAAAATTATGATTGTATGTTTGTTATAATATAATTATTTTCAAAACATTGAGTTCTCTTCTCTTTATTTTCAGTAGTTCCCAGATCATATGGTATAGCCATAGATTAGTGTTGGAAACTGTGACCATTTTCTATCTGATTTTGGCTAATTTACTGAATAAGGGAAACATGTGGGATCGTTTGTCTGAATTTTTAAAGAAACCAAATCCCTTTATGGCTCTGATCTTTGGGGAAAAAATAAAGCAGGGGGAAGTTTATTCCTTTAATTAGGCTGCAGTGTGTAAGTAGCTGCTGTGCCCATAATGTGAGTTTAAGTATTGGCATCTGATCCTAGACAAACACAGTCACACCACACACATAGCAGAACGAAAGCTCAGGGCTGGGCCAGGCTTCTGGCGGAGCCTTTGAATTCTGACTACAAAGCACCCAAGCCTGTGAGGGTTCCTTGTTACTGGGAGCTCTCTGCTGTGGGCAGTGAAACCCCAAGTTGAAATGACCAGGGAACTGAGGTCATTTGCTTGGATGAATCCATAAGTCATCATCTGGTCATTGAGTTTCATCCTATTTGTTTCCTATTGAGTCTGATTATTCAAAAGTTAACAGCTATAGAATCGTTTTCCTTTCTCTTCTTTTGTCTTCCTTGGGAGCCTGGTATTTTCTCCCATGTAGGCTGAGATGAGTGATGCTGTAATTAGCTATGGTAACCTTGCCAGGCTGTCATCGATCAGTCATAGCCATGTAGTCTATAAAGTGTGTGCATGCTTTTCTGGTATGATGGTAACTAAATCAGGACTAAAGAGGTCACAGTGTTCTAACCCATTTCTGGCACCATTATTCTTTTGCTATTGTTTTGGCTTTTAGTTTGTTTTCAGAGTAGGTGAAAAGTTGCTGGGGAGGGAGGTGGTACAGGGAAAGTCAGGTTATACATTGAATATTTAAAAAAATTTTTAATACTCTGGAAGAGGGCATGAGGTACTTGGTTAAATGAAAGAATGAAATGAATATCTAAAGGCAAGCAACTCCTAATAAATATTAAAAGGTAATTACTACACAGGAATAATTTGTGTTTGTGTTAGTGAAGTACGAATGTGAATGATAGTTCAAATATGACGCTTTCAATATACCTGGGATTGCATCCTGAGTGATTGCAGATGAATGGTCAGTGTAAACACATTTCATAGACAAGCAATCAGTTCAGATAACATTTTGTAAAACTAGCACGATGAGTTTTGCTTGAAGATATTCTATATTCTTATAAGGGTCTTTTCAGTGAGATTTATTAAATTATCAAATGTTAAGCAAGGAAAAATAAAAAATTAACATCATCCTAACAGAACTATTTTCATTTTTCGATTTCCTATCCAGTTTATCTTTGCATTTTAACCTTAATTCAATTCTTTTTTACACCTGCTCAGTTTTCCTTTTGTCTCTTTTCTTTAATTTTGTGCACTATATCTAATGGCTAAATTCAGTACCTGAACTGGTACTAAGTTGGCTGTACTCTAATAAGAAATATTAAAGGGACTTTGCATTTAGCCATTTACCCCAAAAATGTAAGACAGTATATAAAAACCAAGCTTTCCTTCTTGTTCTTTACCAGCTGTATTTTCTAAGTTGATTATATGACCTCAAAAAACAAACCAAAAAAAAAAAACCCATTGAGTTCACCATCCCCCTTTGGCCTCTTGCTGATGCTGGACCCACACTGAGACAGTCTGCAAATCCTCTCATAAACAAACGGAATGAAAGGTCACCTTCCTACTGCTCACTTGATATTAGACCCCTGGGTTTTCAAGCCTCTTTTGCAGATTGCTTTTAATAGTGAAGCTCTGTTTGCGGAGGCCTAGTCCCTAACTAGTGAAAATATTTTCAGCCGTGCTGTCATACTCACCTCCTTGTAGTTCCTGGACCACTGATAATTTTTGGTTTGTCCTTTTTTTTTTTTTTAAATTATTATTTATTTATTTGGCTGTGTTGGATCTTCGTTTCTGTGCGAGGGCTTTCTCCAGTTGCGGCAAGCGGGGGCCACTCTTCATCGCGGTGCGCGGGCCTCTCACTATCGTGGCCTCTCTTGTTGCGGAGCACAGGCTCCAGACTCGCAGGCTCAGTAGTTGTGGCTCACGGGCCTAGTTGCTCCGCGGCATGTGGGATCTTCCCAGACCAGGACTCGAACCCGTGACCCTTGCATTAGCGGGCAGATTCTCAACCACTGCGCCACCAGGGAAGCCCTAGTTTGTCCTTTTAATAGAAGAAACTGTCATCCTCCTCTCCCCTACCCAACATACACACACATAGTCTTTCCTTCCTCCCTTCCCCACCCATCATTACAACTCCCATTGGCCTTTCTTGTAACCACTTCCCAACTCTCTGCTATTCAGGTTCTCTGAGGCAGTCAACAGGGCCAGGCAGAATGGCCCTCATTCTCTAAATACAGCTGCTGCCTTTTAGAACCTAGTTGGGTTTTTCGTGTCTGTTACAGAATACTTTCAAATTATTTATCTGTATTAAAAATTTCTTAATATGATTCAAATTTTTATAAATATAAATCTTTGTAGCCATAAAATAGATTACATTTCTCATAAATTTCTAATCACACCTAGACAAATTATTTATAATAAACATGCTGAT
This sequence comes from Balaenoptera acutorostrata, assembly GCF_949987535.1. Lineage (NCBI taxonomy): Eukaryota > Metazoa > Chordata > Mammalia > Artiodactyla > Balaenopteridae > Balaenoptera > Balaenoptera acutorostrata. The sequence goes on along the minus strand of NC_080071.1, from coordinate 63,201,017 downwards.
TTTCTTTTGCAATTTGAAATTCAAGAATCTTGCTAACAATTCAAAATATGGTAATACCTCTTTTGCACTAACAAATTAAATGTAAGGTTTAGCCTTTGGGACTTTTTCTTTGTGTGTGTGTGTGTGTGTGTGTGTGTGTGTGTGTGTATATGTGCACACATGGGTTTGTTTTTTGTTTTTTTGTTTTTCTTTCTGCCCAGATGGGCAGGGCAAAAAAAAAAATCCACTAATTTAATTATTTACAGAAGATCCATCTTAAGGACAAGTCACTCAGAGTTGGACATGCTTTTATGACTGGCTCAGGATTTTCTCATTTGCTTTATCTGATAAAGCCATATGATGAATTACGACCCAATATACACACATTGGGTTATTTCCTTGCTCTATACCCATTTTGAAATTTTACTAAGATCTTGATTTAGCCCAGTGAAAGTAAAAAATACTGAAACAGCTTGATCTGTTCATTCTCACATCCCAAGGTGATAAGGAAAGGCGACAGCCTTTGCTTAGCAGTTGCCTTAAGAAAAGCGCTCTCTCTTGTGTTTACCCTTTTTTTATGTTTACCAGATAAAATAAGACAGCCTCCCAGATATCAGTGCCACACCCTGTCAATTTATCATTGAAACAATGCATCCATCATATGGTACATACAAAATGATATTCATTTTGTTTGTTCGTAGGCTTAATGAGAAACTCTTGATAGCTATCAGAAAATACAGGCGACCTTTTAAAAATACCAGAAAAGTTCTGATTACTTTTCAGTATAAATATGACTCTTTGTTAAATTCCTGAAACTCCTTTACAGATGGAAGAAATTTGGGGCTTTATATATTTTTTTTCTGTGTGTAAAACTGAAGTACAGGAAATTATGTGGTACATCTTATTTTCTTTTTGTTTATATGGAAGACTTGACTATGATTACTTAATGCATGTGTATGGAATATGCCATGATCAAGGAAAATAAGTGGGAGTAGGGATTTTGCCTTACCACAACCTATTTAAAACCATAACACTTGTATTTGGTGTTTTAAGATACTATTGACTAAAGAAGCCATTGCTTCAATGTCATGTTTCCTGAAACTGTTGATAAGAATGGGGTTTCCATATCCTTTTGCACTATATGTTCTGAAAAATGGCATGGATAACAGCAAGCTGAATGGCTTTGTGTCATCTGGTTCTGCACAATTGTGATGATCAATTAAACTCGCCTTGTGTTTTTAAAACAAATAGACTTTCTGCCCCAGAGATCTGAAAGCATGAGGCAAAGCTCTTATTTTCGTCACAGTTCAGGAATAATGTCCTTTGACCTCCTGACTTCAGTCTGATGTTACAGTTAACTGCCCTTATGGCAGAGAGCTCAGCATTTGCACAGCTGGCATCTGCTCCCTTTAGATGATCGTGCTTAAGAATGTAGCAATGGAAATCAGTCTGTCTGATGCCAGTGCTCCAGAAGATGGTGGTGTGACTATCACTGACTTCAGTTACTCAAGAGTTATTTATTACTGGCCCAATAGATGAAAAGTATTAGGCTAGGCTACCAGAGGAATGTAAAATAATATAAGTCATGAACTCGTTCTCAAGCAGCTTACAATCTAGTTGACTTAAGATAAATTACTAAGTGAGTCTCTTAATTTGGTTAGGTTTCCATTTTTATAATTTACAACTGTTGTTATAATAATACAGAGCATGCAATTAGAAACCCTTACAGTTAAAAAAAAAAAGATCTTACCACATAAATAAATTTAGACGTGCACAAAAGCTTCTGTGTGTGCCGTTAGTCATGTGGGACATCTCCTTATAGCTTGGTTAGTTGTCTTTTCTTTGGGTCTTTGGTTGATAGAGAGGCTCCTGGAAATAGTTCAAGTTTGTGTTAAGCTTTTATTGACAATAGAGTTTTTATTGACTCTATTTTGGGCAGTGCTAGTTTTATCCCCTATTAGGTGACCAGAAATAACTAGGATCCCTAGTCTTTCCACTACCACCAACATCCTGAGCTGCCCAAGTGGGGTCTCCAAGGACCTAACGGGTTGATGGATGAATATTTATTTATCTTTCCTATTCATCTGTCTAGCCTTTTCACCAAAGATGCTCTAGTCAAATGTACTCATTTAATCCTAGATAGTGAAGTTGGAGACCAAACTTCTTCCCTGGTGAGTTGAGCTAATGCACTGTTCAGAAGAATTAGATATGCTCTAGCCAGGAGGTAGAGTTCACTGACCCACTCTTTCTTTTTCACTGAGGACCATATAAATTACCGATTGGACCCCAACAGTGATCTTTTCTTCTCCAAATCTATAGGCTATACCTCAGGCTAATTTATGTACACTATACAGAAAGTTTAAGAAAGTGCTATTTTCAGTCCCTCTGTTCTTCTGACTCACAATACCATTCTCCAGGTGACTGTTCGGATTGTCTAAACATGGTTGTCATGTGAATTCTTCTACATTGTGGGCTGCACTGAGAAGGAGCATTTTGACCATGTTGGAAGATTTCCTTAAAGAAGTTTACAGAATGAGTTTTGTGGGTTTTTTTTTTTTCCTTTTCAGACCTTTTTGAAAACTTACTCAAAAATTAATTTTCTTTAAAAGACCTTCCTCAATTGCCTTCTTAATGCCCTATTTTGAAAGATAGTGTTTTAGCCATTTGTTGGGTAGTCATCATCAATTTGATATAATAGTCTGTCTTTATAAGGTGAAAAGTTATGTGAGGTTAAGCAGAATTCTTGTCTGTAATTCATATCTTCTTAAAAATTCGTTTTTTTTCTCTGTATCCAAAATGTAACCTGAATATATTTGACTTAATATCTTAAGGAAGCAAGAAGGCAATGCATTATTTCCAGAAAAAAAAAGCAAGGGATGGAGAAGGATATAAATTATATATTACATATTTGCTTTATAACAGTATAGTATAGAAATTAAGAGTACAAGTCATGGAGCAAGACTGCGTAAGTCAGATACAACTCTGTCCTTTACAAGCTGGGTGATCATAGGCAAGTATTTAACATCACCTTGCCTCAGTTTTCTCATCTGTAAAATGGATAGTATTAGTAATGATCAAATGGAGTTGTTGTGAGCATCAAAAGCACTCGTATTCGTATGTATGTAAATATATGAAATAGAATAGTGCCTGCCATGTAATAAGAGGTAAATAACTACTAGTCACTATTGCTGTTTTCATCGTTGTATTTATTACTGATCATTTGGAAGAAAATTATAAAATCTCCTTGTGTTTATGTAATTGATATTTTGATCTGACCTTTCTTCTCCCTTTTTCTCATTTTTTAACTTTCAACCCATAACAATGTATTCTCTCTTTTTCATAAATGTAGATTCTGGTCATCTTATGCCTTCTTCTAAGCCACAACATTAAATGAATTTTTCCTCTCTTCAGGCTTACAAGATACATGGTAAAATGGTTTGTTGCAGCCAAAACAATACCCAGGGACATTAATCAGAGAAATATAATCGCTGCAAAGTCTTCAAATAATACCTTTGTGCTTGTTTTTAGAGATTTGTAGAAGGGTAATTGCTTTGATTCTTTTTATCCTTATTTAACTTAAGTACTTACTTTTATGTCCTCACCCTGATGCAGCATATTGTTCATAAGGACTTTCTTTTAGAATTGATAAGTGCATGCTGTTCATATTTGACAGTACCTTTACACAAGGGAATAAGAATACATTTTTGATGTTGTTACCCTCATCCAACTGGCCTAGAATACTGTATGAGTTGGGGTGCCAGCAGGAAACAGATGGGATGCTCAAAGATGTAATTGAAGAGAATTTAATAATGGGATTATTTATGGAAGTGAGGCACTCAAGTTCTGAAAAAAATGAGATCTCTTACTAGCCCAGGCTTGAAAAGAGAGACAGTTCTTACCAATCTAGTAAGAACTGCAGACGTGGGAGAGAGGAATTACAGGATCAGAACCTGTGACCTAAGCTTGTCCAGCTACCACGTTCAAAGGTGGAGCTGGCAGAGATGGGCGTAAACATCCTCACATCCACCTCTTCCTACACTCTTATTTCCTGCTGTTGCTTCCTCATGGCCAAACCCTACAGGTAGCCAAAGGGAAACTGGTCTGTGTGATGCGCTGAGTTACTGAGTGGAAGTCAGCCTCCTGGGACCAGAACGGGGCTTAGGAAACTGGGCAGCGGCTCCCGAGAGCAACATGGAGATCACGCAACGCAAACACTTAGTCTGTGTGTCTCCGAGGTGGCTTTTCATGAGGTGAACAATGCTTTACAATTAAGGAACAGTTGATCATATGTTTGGTGTAGAACTCATCTACTGGAATATAGAGATCATTAAAATCTACTGTTTTCTTCAGGGTGTTCACAATCCAGTGCCATAATTCTCTCATCCTTTTCTTTTAAATTGAGACATAACATGGGTGATATTTCTGTCTCCCACACACTGAAATGTAGTGTCTACCTTTAAGTAATATTTCTGTTGTGCTGACTACAATTCACCTACCTTTTAAACTCAATCAGTAAAGCACAGCAGCTTTCAGTTCACAAAAAAGTACACTGAATATAATTTTTTTGTCTCTCTTCCTTCCCAAACTTTTATAGAAATGTAACAATAAAGGGGGGCATAGGGTAATAAAAACGCTGGAAGTGGGAAGGGGGAAAAATGGAAAGTGATTAACAGATGGCAGATTAACAGATGACTTAGACTTTGGGGTGCTCTTAGGAAACCCTTCCTCCTTTTGGCACAGAGGGATAGCTTGGGGTCGAGATGGACAGCCTTGCTCCTTGCTTCTCGTGCATGTTTGTTACAGTGATACCTGTCAGCAAATGTGCTTTACCATGTCACCTGCCTAATTCAGAGGAGAACTTTGTTCAGGAAAGACCCAGGTATTGGCAAGAAAAACTGAAGCTACTTGTTGTCCTTAAGCAATTGAGTATTTCATTCAGAAATATACATGGGCAACCACCACTGACCAGACATTTAAGGGAACAACGACTCAAAATATGGCACTAGGATAGAATTGACTAGACAGTCTTGGAGAAGAACAAAAAAGCTGGAGGACTATTATCAGTTATCAAGATTTATAAAATTATAGTAGTTGATTCAGTGTGATTTTGGCACAAGGACAGATGAATGGCATAGGATAGACATTTCCAGCAACAGACCTTCACAGATACAGCCATGTGTTTTATGTCAGATTTGATACTGCTGTGCAGTGGGGAAGGGATGATGCCAAGTCAGTTCAGTATCTATATAGGAAAAAAAAAAAATCCCAACCGCACACCTTATGCAAAAATCAATGCTAGACATATTGTAGATCTAAAGACGAAGAAATAGAAAAACAAAACAAAACACCAAAAAAAAAAAATAAACATACACAAACTATGGAAGGCAACATATGAGAAAAGGGACTATATGCATAGCCTTGGAGTTAGGCTTATTTGTAAAATCGGGCATCAGTGCTAGTCATAGGAATAATTTTGATAAATTGGATTATGTCAAAGAACTTCTGTTAATAGAAAGATACAATTAAAAGAGTGAGAAAGAAAAGCTATAGACTCTGAGAAGATATTTGTAATACATATATCCAACAGAGGGCCATGCCCAGAGTATATAAAGAACTCCCCAAAATAAGAAAAAAGCAGACAACTCAATAGAAAAATGGAAAAGAACTCTAATCTGACACTTCACAAAATAGATAAAATAGCCAGTAAATATATTAAAAAGATGTTCAACTTCATTAATCTTCACGGAAAGGAACATTAAAACCACATTGCAAATTTGACATCAAAATAAATAGCGTAGTATTGGCTTATAACCTAAAATATAAAGTAAATTTACATGAGCCCATAGTGGTAGAAATAAATGATTGAACAGCTAACAGTGGTAGTGGTGGGAAGGAACAAATCTTTCTTACAGAAGAGTTCTGTAAATAATATACGTAGGTACTCCCCTTTGTGTGTGGGCTGGGCTTGGTGACTCACTTCCAAAAATAGCATATGGAAACAAAAGTAATAAGTGTACAGTGAAACCTGGCCAACACTACCTGAACCAACTGATCAATATTACCATCACCAGGGAGAAGTCAGCTGAGGTCACGTCCCCTGATACGCTGTGACAAGCAGAGCATTTCACTGTAGTGCTCCTCTTCCAGAAAATCCGTAAGTCCAGCCTGATCTTGAGAAACACATTGGACAAGCCTAAATTGGGGGCTTTCAACAAAATACCCGACCAGTTCTTTTCACAGCTGCCAAAGTCATGAACAACAAAGGAAGGCTGAGAAAAATTCCCAGACCAGAGGAGACTTGATGACTAGAAAAAATGTGGTGTCCTGAATTGACCCTGGAACAGAAAAAGACATTAGTGGGGAAATTGGTGAAATCCAAATGAAGTCTGTAGCTTAGTTAACAGTCATGCAATAATGCTAACTTATTAGTTTTGACATAGGTATCGTAGTTATGTAAGACGTTAACATAGAAACTGGGTATTCTCTGTACGATCTTTACAACTTTTTGTAAGTTGAAAATCCAAAATGAAAAGGGGGTTTAAAAAAATCTTTAATGCAAGAACACTACAGATCTACCAGAAATTACTGAGATGAGAAAGAATATCAAATGTTGGTGAGGCTGTAGAGTAACTAGACAGACACTGCTAACTCGAGGTTAAGTTGGTTCAACGTTTTTGGAAAACTGTTGAGCAATATCCACTAAAGTTGAACCTGAACGTTGCCTATACTCTGCAATTCTAATTCTAGTTAAACTAGGTAATTTCTCAGCAGAAAAGAGCATATATATTCACCAAAAGACATCACAGCATACCTATTCCTACTAGTTCCCAAATGAAAACAACTCATGTGATAAAATGGTAAATAAATCCTAGTGTATTCAGACAATGGAATGCTTTACAACAGTTGACTTACCTGTTGCAACCAAAACAGATAAACACTATAGAAGAAACCCACAAAATATTGTAGAATGTGTAGGCCTGTTAGTATCCTTGTCTTCCACTGTGGGATGGTGAGAGATTCAGGCTAAACTTGATGGGGCAGGCAAGTGTAGATACTAAAAATAAAAATGGCTATCGAAAATTCATTCATTTGACAAATATTTATTGGACACTTAACTATATGCCAGGCATTTTTGTAGGTGCTGGGAATATAGCAGTAAAGGACAACAAAAATACAAAAATTTCCTGCTCTCATGTAGTTTTCATACTACTAGGAGAAGACAAACATAATAAATGAATTATTTATATAATATGTTAGAAAGTGATTCTAGTTTTGGAAGAATGCTAAAGCAGAATAAGGAGAATTGAGGGTGTTTGGTGAGAATGTGCATCCAGCGTTAAACAGAGTTGCACCAAAGTGAAAACTTGAAGGGGGTGAGGGAGTAAGAGTAGTGAAGATTGTTTAGAGGAAAAGAGGAAGGGTATTGTAGATGAGGAAAAGTCCTTATCCTTCACAGCAAGGGATCAATGCTGCATGTATATATGCAGTTAGACACCAAAAGAGTGAAAAATAGAAGTGTTGTAAAAAGAATATAAGATAGTAGCTTCTGGGAAATTGTACCCGACGGTGAAGGGGAGAAAGGAAAATTGTATTTCTTTCTGCGTTGTTTGAATTATTGTGATGGTTGAATTGTTTTTATAAAACATTAACAACAACAAAACAACCCAGTTAAAAGATGGACCGGGGATCTGAATAGACGTTTTTTGAAATAAGACATACAGATGGCCAACAGGTACGTGAAAAGATATTCAACATCACTATTCATCAGGGAAATACAAATCAAAATCACAGTAGTATGAGATATCACCTCATAACTGTTAGAATGGCTGTTATCAAATAGACAGGGAATGACAAAGTTGGAGAGGATGTGGGCACTGTTGGTAGGACTACAAATTGGTGCAGCCACTATGGAAAACAGTATGGAGATTCCTCAAAAAAAAAAAAAAAGAGAATAGAACTACCATATGACCCAGCTATTCCACTTCTGGTATTTAACCAAAGAACACGTAAACATGAATTTGAAAAGATACACGCACCTCTGTGTTCATTGTTTGCCATAGTCAAGATATAGAAACAACCTAAGTGCTCACAAACAGATGAATGGATAAAGAAGACGTGGGAGATTATACATATATATAATGGAATGTTAGCCATAAAATGAAGGAAATCCTTGGGACAACATGGATAGCGTAATACCTGAGTATATTATGCTGAGTGAAATAAGTTGGATGGAGAAAGATAAATACCATAAGATTTCACTCATATGGAACCTAACAAAAAATAAATAAAAAATAAAAACAAACTCATAGATACAGAGAACAGATTAGTGGTTACCAGGGGTTTTGGGGGAGGCGAGCAAAATGGATGAAGGGAGTGAACAACTAGACATGTGCTGATCCCTTTGTAGTGTATACAGATGTTGAACTATGTTGTACACCTGAAACTTGTACACACACACACACACACACACACACACACATACATATAAAACATTTTAAATTTGGAGGGGGCACATTAGGATACAAGTAGTAGGAAAGGAATGTGAGGGACATTATTAGAGAAACTTGAAACCACTCTATATTTTTTAAAGATAAATCATTTGCAAAATTAAGTACTTCTTATTGGTAAGGAGTTGCTTGCAATATACTTGTCAGCTGCTTGGAGGGGCTGCTCACTTTCTTTTTTCCAACTCACAGACCAAGCTGGGAGACTCAGGAATGACTCTGACCATGGCCAGCTCTGAGAACAGTCGCAAGGTCCCCCCAGGTCCGTCGCAAAGTCCCCCCAGGTCCACCTAAGTTAGGCACACCAGGGCAGGGACTTGGCAACATGTCTCAGCTGCCCCCTAAACTGCTTTCCTGAATCATGAGAGCGCTGGTTCATACTCCACACCAATACCAAGTCACTTCACCACTCAGTATTGAAAGTCAAGTTTGAAGATTTGAATTAAGTGTATGACAAAAGGAAGAAAAACAGTTTTCTAATTAAACCTGTTGAACTGGGGGAAGAACTATATCACTGCCTGTAGATGATGTATAACAGTTCAGTATTAAATAGACTGTGTGTATTTACTCAGGGCTTAAATCACTTTAGACCTGAAAAGAAATTAGTCATTGTATCTAATGAACATTAGTCTGTTTTATGAATTGTAATGTACTCTGTAGGGCTTGTCTTTTTGTTTGTGTGTGTGTTTGATTTTACTTAAGGGGAGACTTTCAAGTTGTGTGCGTCTGTAATGATTCCCATGCAATTATCTAAATCTAGCACAACTAAAAATACTTCACCTGAAGTATAAAACAATGGGGGTACTTTTTGTCTTGTTTTGCTTGGATTATCTGGATAATTGCCTCTATTTTCCACCTGACTTAGTGTAGGTAGACACAGCTTGAGTATTTTCCTCAAGTTGTTACTTGAGATTTAACACAGTGTCTTGAAGCTGGAGGGGTTGATACTGAGAAATTCTGATAAGGCAATGCATTTTTGGTTGTCCAGCTGGTTGTTGGGTCTGATGATTTTTAGACATTATATAAGAATTTCCTTATTTGGTAGTTTCATTCTAAAATAATGTTGGTGTTATTGAATCTTGAGCAAATATACTTGCTAACTCTATACCATGATCCTAATCAATTGAGTGTGTATCATGGGTTAAAACCCATGAAGTTTCAGACTGAGGTTTTGGTAAACAATACATCCAAAAGTGTGTGTGTATGTGTGTGTTTTGTATGGTTGGAGGGGGAAAAGTAAGATGGCGAGGAAGATAGTTCTTTTTAAGGAAAGTAAAAATATAAGAAAGTCAAAGTCTGATATTATTCAATTCAACCAATGAATATAGTTGGTAATTTGGAGAAGAAAAAGTCAGCCTGTGTGGAGAAAATATTCAATTGTTTTATTACCTGTTAAGCATCTAAATCAAAACTATTTAAAAATTTTTTTTCTAGATATGAGGACATTTTCATTGTATTTACAGTGTAATGGCCAAACCAGCAAAAGAGTTAATAAAAGATACTTTTCCTTTTCAAAGATCTTGACTCACATTACTGGACAAGTATTAATAGATCTTTGTTGAAATATATTAATATCAGTCAAGATTTTTCAATCTTCTCATTCATCACTGCGAATAATTAAAATAGTTTTCACATATTTTTTGATGTATAAATGCTGCTACTTTATCACTGAAATTGTTGGGAGTTTCAACAATTGTGGAGGATGGAATGGAATTAAAATTGGGTGAGACTCAAGGGAAGAAGTGGCAAAATGATTTCATGGAGCTTCAAATTTAGATCAGTCATAGCCAGGGCCCCTAGGAGAAGTAGAAGTTCCCTTTCTGTACTTAATATGAATAACATTAATATTAAAGATAAATGTGTGTAACAGGAAAACCAAAAAGTGATATTACTGTATATGTGAGGTGTCAGTTTTTCTGGGAAGTGTTTGAGTAGCGGAAAATGGAGTGGGCCTGGAATTTGGAGGATGGGCTTTCTTTTGAGAACTCAGATATGGTAGTTAGAGAAGGGTCATTTCTGCATTGCAGGTGTAAGACTATTTTCCTTCCATCCAGTTATACACTTAGATGGGGGGTTTAGTGGTGTGGATCCATAAACTGAGAGCCCTGTGTAACTACCGAGCTGGTAGAAGTGATGTTTAGGAGGCGTGGACTAACCATTGGGGGAAAGAATGCTTCCACCTTTGTTCCATCCTCACCCCCAGAGGACTGTGTAGTATCTTAATTCACCAAGTGTTTAAGCAGACAATCCTACACAGCTCCAACACCAATAAACCACTATAGTATTTGGAACATCTAGTAACGGTTTTAGGCATTGCCCCCAAAACCAAGGGTGATATTGTAGGCTACCAGATTAAGAACACTCTGCTTTAGTCTCCCTCCCTCTCTAATTTCCCTTTCTCCTTCTCTTTCGTTCAAGCCTTCCTTTCCTTTTTTTTTTTTCTCTCTCCGTCCCTTCCATCCTCTTTCTGTCCTCCTCTCCTTCCTTCCCTCTTGTCATCTCTCTCGACTTTCCTTCCTGTGACAATTATACATCAAAACCCACATAGCAAAATTAGACAATTCCTATTGCTCATCTTTCTGAAGAATGATGATTTGTGTGAACTTGGACACCAAGCCTAAATGCCTAAGTGGTTGAGTAGACACTATTGGTATCATGTATTGGAAAGAAAGGTTTCACAGTTGATTAATTTAAATGGAACATGGGAAGTCATTGAGCTCAAGGGAGCATGCACAGTTCACCAAGATCTTGTAAGAAAAGAGGAGGAAATTTCACAATGGTTGCATTCTTGTCATGCACCATGGACATGAACGTGGCTGGAGTCTGACTAAATGGACAGAAAGTCTTGCTGAAACTGTACTGAGCATCTACCACCCTGTCTTACATCAGTAACAGAAGACCTCTCTCATGCCACTGTCATTAAATGTAAAAAACCACTTGAAGGAAGTGGAAACAACTGATGGAGCCCCATGTACCAAACTGGCTTCATTTGGGGGGAACATCTGGGAAGAGTTTGGGAGGCGTACATGCAATAGACAAAGGATGCGTGGAGGAGAAATAACTGGATTGTATTGAAAAGGGCGTAGCTGGGGCTGTATCCTGAAGGCCTTCGTGGATGTGCCAGATCTGTTGTATCTCTTGCTGACCTTGATAGTGGCCTCTGTTGGCAAATCAGATGCTCCTGGATTCCTTCACTTCACTGAGCCCTGTCAGGTGCCATTGCTGACTGAAAGGACCTCAGAGGCTTCAGGTACATGAGTCAGCAAAGTACACAGGGAATAATGGTCTCAGACTAAGCTTCTGAATCATTGTTCTTTAAAACATGTCTATGGAACTTTGAAGTGTTATGGATAGCCCAAGTCAGCCCTAAATTGTGATTTATTCAGCATCGGCAATTATTAATTTGTAATAATCATCACTTTCTCTAGTGTAAATCATATTAACCTTTCTTTGAGCTCTTAAAATCTAGTTTTGTAATATATCAAACTAAAGGTAAAGACTAGCGTGGCAACCCCTCGAATGGCGGCATTCCTTTTTTGTGGGTCTCGGATAGCTGTTTCAGAGTAAAAGGAGATCATCCAGCAATTAGTTACTATCTTTAGCATGTTTATATTTCTAAAGTGTGCAGTTAATATTATTATGTATCCGTCTTAGCATTCCGAGGTGAGTTTTTAGAGTTCATAGGTAAGATTGTTCAGTTTCTCAGATGTTCTGTGGAGTTTAAAAAACCTCTTTGGTAAAAATTCTTAATATGATAGCAGCTGGAAGAAGAATTGTCATTGGGATGACCTTCTCGGTGGATAAATTGACAGACACTTGATGGACAGCCTTCTTCCATCTCTCTGCCAACCTTTTACTTCCTGCCATAAAATGCAGGAGCAGAATTTTTACTCAAGGGATAAGATTCTCAACAGTCATTTGTTGCGTATCTCCCTCAGTGCAGTTCCTCAAAATTTGAAAGCTCTCTCTGTCTTCAAGGTATTTTTCTCATTACCTGCAGAAAATGTGTCCTTTGGGAAGAAATTCTAAAACAATAGTGCAGGTGCTGAATCAGATTTCCCAGGTGTGTTAGGGACTCCGTTATAAGGCTGCTAAATAGTACTGGCTTGGTGTATTAAATGGCACTCTTGTGTCCTATTGTAAGAGTTAATACAACTGCCAAAGGTACCTTTCCTTGCAACAAGAGAATAGCTTTGACTTTGAAGAAATATAGACTATGAAGTACCCAGTTGAAATGTCCAAAAAGAAAATAAAAGCACTTACTAGTAAAATGAAGGCAATTAATTTTCAAATAAGTGTGTTTTTAAAATGTGGCCCTGGGGTGACATGTAAATTCAAAAGACTAATATTTTCTCTGGGTATAAAATCATTGGAAGATATTTTCCCTTGAATTCTGAGAGTATCCCCAGACTGGAATACACATTAATTGATAAAATATGTACTTTCATCTAGAATATTTCATCCAGGGTATTATCATTGTCAAAGAAAAGATTTTTCTGCAGTTTTGGGGCATGGATTATAAAGGTGACACATACTCATTCATGCATTTGTCTTCCCCTCTTTCTAGAAGGTATATCGCATGAATTCTGGGACATTGTGTATTTTGTTCACTGCTGTATCTTTAACCCTTGAAACAATGTCTATAGGGGTCAGGCAATGAATATTCACTATATGAATGCATGAACAAATTGAATAAATAAATTAACCTCTAAATATATTTTCTTTTTTTTTTCTTTTGGTGCTTATTAACTTATTTTTTATACAGCAGGTTCTTATTAGTTATCTATTTTATACATATTAGTGTATATATGTCAATCCCAATCTCCCAGTTCATCCCACCCCTCCCACCCCCCCGCTTTCACCCCTTGGTGTACATACATTTGTTCTCTACATCAGTATCTCTATTGCTGCCTTGCAAACTGGTTCATCTGTACAATTTTTCTAGATTCCACATATATGCATTAATATACTTTATTTGTTTTCCTCTTTCTGACTTACTTCACTCTGTATGGCAGTCTCTAGTTCCATGCACATCTCTACAAGTGACCCAATTTTGTTCCTTTTTATGGCTAATATTCCACTGTGTATATGTACCGCATCTTCTTTATCCATTCGTCTGTCGATGGGCATTTAAGTTGCTTCCATGACCTGGCTATTGTAAATAGTGCTGCAATGAACATTGGGGTGCATGTGTCTTTTTGAATTATGGTTTTCTCTGGGTATATGCCCAGTAGTGGGATTGCTGGATCATATGGTAATTCTATTTTTAGTTTTTTAAGGAACCTCCGTACTGTTCTCCGTAGTGGTTGTATCAATTTACCTTCCCACCAACAGTGCAAGAGGGTTCCTTTTTCACCACACCCTCTCCAGCATTTGTTGTTTGTAGTTTTTCTGATAATGCCTATTCTAACTGGTGTGAGGTGATACCTCATTGTAGTTTTGATTTGCATTTCTCTAATAATTAGTAATATTGAGCAGCTTTTCAAGTGCCTCTTGGCCATCGGTATGTCTTCTTTGGAGAAATCTCTATTTAGGTCTTCTGCCCGTTTTTTGATTGGGTTGTTTGTTTTTTTAATACTGAGCTGCATGAGCTGTTTATATATTTTGGAGATTAATCCTTTTTCCATTGATTTGTTTGCAAATATTTTCTCCCATTCTGAGGGTTGTATTTTTGTCTTGTTTATAGTTTCCTTTGCTGTGCACAAGCTTTTAAGTTTCATTAGGTCCCATTTGTTTATTTTTGGTTTTATTTCCATTACTCCAGGAGGTGGGTCAGAAAAGATCTTGCTGTGATTTATGTCAAAGAGTGTTCTTCCTATGTTTTCCTCTTAGAGTTTTAGTGTCTGGTCTTACATTTAGGTTTTTGATACATTTTGAGTTTATTTTTGTGTATGGTGTTAGGGAGTGTTCTAATTCCATTCTTTTACATGTAGTTGTCCAGTTTTTTCCAGCACCACTTATTGAAGAGACTGTCTTTTCTCCATTGTATATCGTTGCCTCCTTGGTCATAGATTAGTTGACATAGGTGTGTGGGTTTATCTCTGGGCTTTCTGACCTGTTCCATTGGTCTATATTTTTGTTTTTGTGGTAGTTCCATACTGTCCTGATTACTGTAGCTTTGTAATATAGTCTGAGTCAGGGAGTCTGATTCCTCCAGCTCCATTTTTTTTCCCTCAAGATTGCTTTGGCTATTCAGGGTCTTTTGTGTCACCATACAAATTTTAAGGTTTTTTTTTCTAGTTCTGTAAAAACTGCCACTGGTAATTTGATGGGGATTGCATTGAATCTGTAGATTGCTTTTCATGATATTGATTCTTCTAATCCAAGGACATGGTATATCTCTCCATCTGTTTGTGTCATCTTTGATTTCTTTCATCAGTGTCTTATAGTTTTCTGAGTACAGGTCTTTTTACCTCCTTAGGTAGGTTTATTCCTAGGTATTTTATTCTTTTTGTTGCAATGGTGAATGGGATTGTTTCCATAATTTCTCTTTCTGATCTTTCATTGTTAGTGTATAGGAATGCAAGAGATTTCTGTGCATTAATTTTGTGTCCTGCAACTTTACCAAATTCATTGATTAGCTCTAGTAGTTTTCTGGTGGCATCTTTAGGATTATCTATGCATGGTATCATGTCATCTGCAAACAGTGACAGTTTTACTTTGTCTTTTCCAATTTGTATTCCTTTTATTTCTTTTTCTTCTCTGATTGCTGTAGCTAGGACTTCCAAAACTCTGTTGATTAAAAGTGGCGAGAGTGGATAACCTTGTCTTGTTCCTGATCTTAGAGGAAATGCTTTTGGTTTTTCACCATTGAGAATGATGTTTGCTGTGAGTTTGTCGTATATGGCCATTATTATGTTGAGGTAGGTTCCCTCTATGCCCACTTTCTGGAGAGTTTTTATCATAAATGGGTGTTGCATTTTGTCAAAATCTTTTTCTGCATCTATCGAGATGATCATATGGTGTTTATTCTTCAATTTGTTAATATGGTGTATCACATTGATTGATTTGCATATACTGAAGAATCCTTGCATCCCTGGGATAATTCCCACTTGCTCATGGTGTATGATCCTTTTAATGTGTTGTTGGATTCTGTTTGCTAGTATTTTGTGGAGGATTTTTGCATCTATATTCATCAGTGATATTGGTCTGTAACTTTCTTTTTTTGTAGTATCTTTGTCTGGTTTTGGTATCAGGATGATGGTGGCCTCATAGAATGAGTTTGGGAGTGTTCCTTCCTCTGCAATTTTTTGGAAGAGTTTGAGAAGGATGGGTGTTAGCTCTTCTCTAAATGTTTGATAACATTCACCTGTGAAGCCATCTGGTCCTGGACTTTTGTTTGTTGGAAGATTTTTAATCACAGTTTCCATTTCATTACTTGTAATTGGTCTGTTCATATTTTCTGTTTCTTCCTGGTTCAGTCTTGGAAGGTTATACCTTTCTAAGAATTTGTCCATTTCTTCCAGGTTGTCCATTTTATTGGCATAGAGTTGCTTGTAGTAGTCTCTTATGAAGATTGTATTTCTGCGTTGTCCATTGTACTTTCTCCTTTTTCATTTCTAATTTTGTTGATTTGAGTCCTCTCCCTCTCTTTCTTGATGAGTCTGGATAACGGTTTATCAATTTTGCTTATCTTCTCAAAGAACCAGCTTTTAGTTTTATTGATCTTTGCTATTTTTTTTCTTTGTTTCTATTTCATTTTATTTCTGCTCTGATCTTTATGATTTCTTTCCTTCTGCTAACTTTGGGTTTTGTTTGTTCTTCTTTCTCTAATTCCTTGAGGTATAAGGTTAGATTGTTTATTTTGAATTTTCTTGTTTCTTGAGGTAAGATTACATTGCTATATACTTCCCTCTTAGAATTGCTTTGGTGCGTCCCGTAGGTTTTGGATCCTCGTGTTTTGTTTTCATTTGTCTCTAGGTATTTTTCGATTTTCTCTTTGATTTCTTCAGTGATCTCTTGGTTATTTAGTAACGTAGTGTTTAGCCTCCATGTGTTTGCATTTCTTATGTTTTCTTCCCTGTAATTTATTTCTAATCTCATAGCGTTGTGGTCGGAAAAGGTGCTAGATATGATTTCAATTTTCTTAAATTTACCGAGGCTTGATTTATGACCCACAATGTGATCTATCCTGGAGAATGTTCCGTGTGCACTTGAGAAGAAAGTGTAATCTGCTGTTTTCGGATGGAATGTCCTATAAATATCAATTAAATCTTTCTGGTCTATTGTGTCATTTAAAGCTTGTGTTAGCTTATTAATTATCTATCTGGATGATGTGTCCATTGGTGTGAAGTGTTAAAGTCCCTCAGTGTTTTTGTGTTACTGTCCATTTCCTCTTTTATAGCTGTTAGCATTTGCCTTATGTATTGAGGTGCTCTTTTGTTGGGCGCATATATATTTATAATTGTTATATCTTCTTCTTGGATTGATCCCTTGATCATTATGTAGTGTCCTTCCTTGTCGCTTGTAACATTCTTTATTTTAAAGTCTATTTTATCTGATCTGAGTATTGCTACTCCAGCTTTCTTTTGATTTCCATTTGCATGGAATATCTTTTTCTGTCCCTTCACTTTCAGGCTGTATGGGTCCCTAGGTCTGAAGTGGGTATTTTGTAGACAGCATATAGATGGATCTTGTTTTTGTATCCATTCAGCAAGCCTGTGTCTTTTGGTTGGAGCATTTCATCCATTCACATTTAAGGTAATTATTGATATGTATGTTCCTATTACCATTTTCTTAATTGTTTTGGGTTTGTTTTTGTAGGTCCTTTTCTTCTCTTGTGTTTCCCACTTAGAGAAGTTCCTTTAGCATTTGTTGGAGAGCTGGTTTGGTGGTGCTGAATTCTCTTAGCTTTTGCTTGTCTGTAAAGCTTGTGATTTCTCTGTTGAATCTGAATGAGATCCTTGCTGGGTAGAGTAATCTTGGTTGTAGGTTCTTCCCTTTCATCACTTTAAGTATATCATGCCTCTCCCTTCTGGCTTGTAGAGTTTCTGCTGAGGAATCAGCTGTTAACCTTATGGGAGTTCCATTGTATGTTATTTGTTGTTTTTCCCTTGTTGTTTAATAATTTTTTCTTTGTCTTTAATTTTTGTCAGTTTGATTACTGTGTGTCTCGGCTTGTTTCTCCTTGGATTTATCCTGCCTGGGACTCTCTGAGCTTCCTGGAGTTAGGTGGCTATTTCCTTTCCCATGTTAGGGAAGTTTTCAAGTATAATCTCCTCAAATATTTTCTCGGTTCTTTCCTCTCTCTCCTATCCTTCTGGGACCCCTATAATGCGAATGTTGGTGTGTTTAATGTTGTCCCGGAGGTCTCTTAGGCTGTCTTAATTTATTTTCATTGTTTTTTCTTTATTCTGTTCTGCAGCAGTGAATTCCACCCTTCTTTCTTCCAGGTCACTTATCCATTCTTCTGCCTCAGTTATTCTGCTATTAATTCCTTCTAATGTATTTTTCCTTTCATTTGTTGTATTGTTCCTCTCTGTTTGTTCTTTAATTTTTCTAGGTCTTTGTTAAACACTTCTTGCATCTTCTCAATCTTTGCCTCTATTCTTTTTCTGAGGCCCTGGATCATCTTCACTATCATTATTATGAATTCTTTTTCTGGAAGGTTGCCTATCTCCTCTTTGTTTAGTTGTTTTTCTGGGGTTTCATCTTGTTCCTTTATCTGGTACGTAGTCCTCTGCCTGTTCATTTTGTCTATCTATCAATGTGGTTTTTGTTCCACAGGCTGCAGGATTGTAGTTCTTCTTGCTTCTGCTCTCTGCCCTCTCCTGAGGCCTTTTCATTCAATCTTTTCAAGTTGGAATCTTAATCATATTTCACTGCTTTTCATTCAACAAAAATGTTACACATGTGCCAGGAAAAGTTAGAATCATTATCTATGATTCCCATACAGGGAGGTGGTTTCATTCCATTTTTAGCTTGTTTCTGGGGAGTTCATGTATTTGTCCCTGTGTTAATCCAGCTGATAAGCTGAATCCAAAAAGTGATGTTTAAAAGGCTGGAAAGAAAGAAGAGGGATTGTTGAAGGTGAAAGGAAGAACAGAGTTCAGGTAAAGAAGTTGTTAGGACAAATTCTGGAGTTACGGGGTGAGAGAGAGAGAGAGAGAAAGAGAAACACCTTAAGTCCATTAAAATTTATTACTTAACACTGAGTATGATGTTGGCTATGGACTTTATTATGTTGAAATATGTTCCTAGTATGCCTAATTGCAGATTTTTTATTATGAGTGAATTTTGATGTTGAATTTTGTCAAATGCTTTTTCTGCATCTATTCAGATGACCATATGATTCTTTCATTCTATTAATGTGATGTATCACATTTATTTTGTGTATGTTGAACCATCCTTGCATCCCAGGGATAAATCCCACTTGATCATGGTCAGTGATTCTTTTAATGTGCTGCTGAATTCGGTTTGCTAGTACTTTATTGAGAATTTTTGCACCTGTATTCATTAGGGATATTGGCCTGTAGTTTTCTTTTCAAGTAGTGTCCTTTTCTGGTTTTGGTATCAGGATAATACTGGCCTTGTAAAATGAGTTTGGGGTGTTCTCTCCTCTGCTTTTTTTGGAAGAGTTTGAGAAGGATTGGTATTAAATCTTTTATAAATTTTTAGTAAAATTCACCAGTGAGGTTATCTGGTCCTGAGATCTTTTTTTTTTTTTTTTAATTTAAGTATACTAGATTTACAATGTTGTATTAGTTTCTGGTATACTTCAAAGTGATTAAGTTATATATATATATACACACACACACACGCAGACACACACACATATATATGCATATATACACAAATATATATGTATACATATTCTTTTTTATTATACATTATTACAAGATATTGAATATAGTTCCATGTGATATACAGTAGGACCTTGTTGTTTATCTTTTTTATATGTGGTAGTTTGTATCTGCTAATCCCAAACTCCTAATTTATCCCTAGCCCCCTTTTCCCTTTGGTAACCATAAATTTGATTTCTATGTCGGTGAGTTTGTTTCTGTTTTGTAAATAAGTTCATTTGTGACATATTTTAGATTACACATATAAGTGATATCATATGGTATTTGTCTTTCTGTGACTTATTTCACTTAGTATGGTAATCTCTAGGTCCATCCATGTTGCTGCAAGCGACATTATTTCATTCTTTTTTATGGCTGAGTAGTAGTCCAGTGTGTGTGTGTGTGTGTGTGTGTGTGTGTGTGTGTGTGTGTGTGTGTGTACATTCTCTTTATCCATTCATCTGTTGATGGACAGCTTTTCCTTCTGTACCAGAAGCTAGGTCTCTTGACTCTTCATTTGAGGCCAGTTCTCCTACCAAATTTAATCACCTGTCATGTAACTTGCTCTGTGAAGGCAGTTCAAGCATAAGTGTGACCTGAGTGAAGTTGCAGGGGGACAGAGGCAGATTCTATAAAAGAAATAATTTTTTAACTGTTAGGTCTATCCAGTAGTAGAAAGAATGGGTGTCTACAAAAAGGAATTAATTCATCTATTCATTTATTCATCAAGGAATATTTATCAGGTGCCGCCTAATTCCAGGCACTGGGTTATATGGTAGACTTAACAATGGGCAAGATAACAATGGTATGTGCTGTCACTACACATATAGCCTACTACAGGAAGACAGACAACAATAGCAATACAGGACTTAAGTGTAATGAGAAGGTGAATACAGGCTGCTGTGGGAAGTCGGCACAGGTTCCCTTAACCTAAAAAAAGAGCTGGTGACAGGAGATTCTGGGAAGATTTCTCAGAGGAAGTAAGGCATTGACTAAGCTAGTGAAATTGGAAAGAATATTCCAGACTAAGTGAATAGTATTGTGTGTTCAAGGAAATAAAAAACACCAAGTGTGACTGCCATGGGAATGTAAGATGGGGAGAGAAGTATGGAGAGAGATGGCTAGAAACTAAGAGGTGGCCTGGTCTGGAAGGGCCTAGAGAGCCAAGGTAAGGGGCCCAGACACTTTCTTAGATGACATTGAAAGGTACTTTGTTTATCAAGTCTTGAGAAGATAAAAAACAAAAAACAAAAAACTGTGCATTAGGTATGAAGAGTAGAAATGAAGTGAGCACCCCATGAACCTAACACCTGGTTTGAAAAAATGGACATTACCATTTATCTTTAAAGTTCCCTGTGAACCCCTTGCCAATCCCATATATTTCACTTTTATCTCAAATAAAGATTTGCTTTTCTTTATAATTTGACCACATATTTTTATATCTCTAAGAATTGTATTGTTTAGTTTCATAAGATTTTTAACTTTATAAATGGAATTATACTGTAAAAATTTACCCACACTTTGCTTTTCCCTCTTAGTATTTCATTCCTGAAAAGCAGCCATTTTGTTAAATGTACCTATAACCCATTCATTTTCACTCTTATATAGTTTTCCAGTTTTCTTTTAATGGACATTTGTGTTATTTCCAGGTTTTTACATGCAGCATGAGTATAAACCTTCTTCTCCATGTAGTCTGATGAGTATGTGTAAGAGTTTCATCTAGGAAATATACCTAGAAGTTAAATTGTTCATTTATCGGGTATGCCAGTTTTCGAGTATATTAGATGATGACATTATTTCACACAGCAGTTTTACCATTTTCCTCTGCTGCTAAGTATAAACAAATTCAAGTTATTCCACGTTGTCAGCAAAATTTAATATTGCCAAATTTTAAAATTGTGCCAATTTTATGAAATATTTCGTTGTGTTGAGCTTAAGCATATTTTAATATAATTGTTTACCATTTAGTGATGGAACATTTGGTAATGTTCCTCTTCAAGAATTTTGCCAAGTTTTCCACTGGGTTTTTACTTTTTCTGATTGATTTATAGGAATTCCTTTACATATTCATAATACAAATAATTTTGTATTGTACAAATATCTTCTCCCATTTGATGACTTATCTTTTTCTACCTGTATGTCCTTTGATGCACAGGTGTTCTTGATTTTAATAGAATCAAATTTATCAACCTTTTATGTTTGGATAATTTGTATTTTATTTAAGAAATCGGCCCCTACTGCAAGGTCATAGAGATTCTTCTACTTTGTTATATAAAAGGTTTATAATTTTGTTTAAATTTTTAACTTACTTTGCATAATTTTTTTTTTTTAATGTATGGTCTGAGTTAGAGGTACAGATTTTCCTCCATACAATCGTCAGACTATTTACTACAAAGTCTGTCTTTTCCTCACAGCTAGTTCTGTCAAAATTCAGATTTCTTTGTTTTTCTGTTGTCTGCTCTGGATGCTCTGAACTATTTCATTTGTCATTCTGTCCATTCCTGTGCTAATACTCTGCATGCTTAATTACTATACCTTTATCATATTCCAAGATCTCTGCAAGGCAAGTCTCCCATGTTGTTCATCTTCTTGAATGGCTGGACTGTTCTTGACCCTCTGTTCTTCCATTTAAATTTTAAGATTGGCCTGTCAAGTTTCAAAACCAAAAACTTAACGCAGTTTGTTTGAGGTTGAATTGAATCCATAGATCAATTTAAGGGGATATTATATCCTATAGTCTTAAAATCAGTGACTATGCTATATCTCCATTTATTTATTTATTTATTATTGCCCTTCAATAAAGTTTGATGATCTCTTCATAAAATTCTTGTACCTCTTTGGATTTATTTCTACATACCTGAATTATTGATGCCATTACAGAGAATATTATTAAAATGTTTTGTTTCTGTTTGTTGCTGGAATATAATTTAGTTGAATTTTTTTTTTTTTTAAGCCAGAAAATGTTCTGAGGAGTTTTGTGAACTCTTATAATTTAAATACAGTTTCTTTTAGGTATTTCACACAAATAGTCTTATGAGTAATGACTGTTTTATTTCTTCCTTTCAAATTTTCTTATTCCTTTATTAATCCTTTCTTGACTTGCTATGTTAAGACCTCCATTGTTGAATAGACGTAGTGAGAGCAGGTGATTTTATTCATAATCCTAATAAGAATTTGCTTAACTTTTCACTCTTGATTGTGATTTTGCTATTCATTTAGTACATATATGTATAAATATATGTATATATGATTTGACATGTATTTAGGTATTTATTTTATATAATTTGTTATATGATTTATGTGTATAAACATCTCTGTCATAACATTTATAATACAAATATACAATTGTATTATTTAGTATTTTAGTATTTTTTGTTTTTATATATGTCTGTATATATATGCACACACGTGTTATTTATGTATGTGCACACATATATATTATAATCACAAGTGAAAAGTAGTTAAGTGAATTCTTATTTTCTTGTTAAGATTATGAATAAGATCACCCACTATTGCCACTTCTGTTCAACACTGTACTAGAGGTCTTAACATAGTAAAGTAAGAAAGAAAAGTATAAGGATTAGAGAATAAATGAAAGAATTTTTTTCAGGTTAAGGAAGTTTCCTTCAACTCCTAGTTCAGTAAAAGTTTTTGGCATGAATGAATGTTAACTTTTAGTAAACATTTTTGTTCTGTATCCACTGAGGTAATTAAATATTTTCTCCTTTAATCTGTTAATACAGTGAACCCTATAAATTGATTTTTCAAATTTAAATCAAACTTGTATTCCTGTGGTAATTCTAAATCGGGAATAAAGTGTTACTATTATTATACATTGCTGGATTTAGTTTTCTATAGGGCTTTTGTATCTATGTTCTTGAGTGAGATTGTTCTGTAATTTCCATTCTTTTTTTTTTATACATCTTTATTGGAGTATAATTGCTTTACAATGTTGTGTTAGTTTCTGCTGTACAACAAAGTGAATCAGCTATATGCATACATTTCTCCCACGTCCCCTCCCTCTTGAGCCTCCCTACCACCCTCCCTATCCCACCCCTCTAGGTCATCACAAAGCACCGAGCTGATCTCCCTGTGCTATGCAGCAGCTTCCCACTAGCTATCTATTTTACATTTGGTAGTGTATATATGTCAATGCTACTCTCACTACGTCCCAGCCTCCCCTTTCCCCTCTGTGTTCTCAAGTCCGTTCTCAACGTCTGCATGTTTATTCCTGCCCTACCACTAGGTTCATCAGTACCGTTTTTCTAGATTCCATATATATGCATTAGCATTTCGTATTTGTTCTTCTCTTTCTGACTTACTTCACTCTGTATGACAGACTCATTCTTGCACTGAGACTAGTTTGGTTGGGAATCTTTGATCCGGGGTAGGGATGTGCTTGGTTTGAGATTTAACTCTAATATGGAGCACAATTGGAAGTGTAGTTGTCTTTCAGAGACAGGCAAGTATCTCATTCATAGATTGGATGAGGTACAGAGAATTCTTCGTTACCAGGTGGTCTACAGAATTCTTCCCAACTCTAAAATGTGGTGGTTCTGTAGTTCATTATCTTTGCCATTATCATTTACTTCATTTTTTTTTTAAATGAGGTGCGTTTTTAAAATTTATTTATTTATTTTATTTATGGCTGTGTTGGGTCTTCATTTCTGTGCGAGGGCTTTCTCTAGTTGTGGCAAGCGGGGGCCACTCTTCATCGCGGTGTGCGGGCCTCTCACTATCGCGGCCTCTCTTGTTGCGGAGCACAGGCTCCAGACGTGCAGGCTCAGTAATTGTGGCTCACGGGCCCAGTTGCTCTGCGGCATGTGGGATCTTCCCAGACCAGGACTCAAACCCGTGTCCCCTGCATTGGCAGGCAGACTCTCAACCACTGCGCCACCAGGGAAGCCCTACTTCATTTCTTGAGAAGTACTAGAAAGGGTAGGAGATGGAAGGAAAAGCTGATGTTGCCCTGTTAAGTGGAAATATATTTCAAAATATGACACTGTCATAAGAATATTTTTTTAAACATTTTCATAGAATTTCCATGGTTCCATACTTTCTGAAATTAATTCATGAAACATTCTGTACTAGACTCAGCAACTTGCTATAGAACGTGCCTAGAAACTATTTAAAGTTGAGTTTTGAACTTTGAACATGTTCTTTTTCAATCTCACCTGGTAATAATGTCAAGTGCACCAAATCTCTTCTATCCACTGGAGATGAGAACATTTCCCCTGTGATGTTTAAACTTAATTCCAGAGTCCCAGTCCCACGGGTAATCATCCTCCTTTCCCCTGTACATTAAAGTGGTGTCCTTAATTGCTATAATATTCACAAGGAGACCATTGGAACTGGAGTGCTCTCAGTTGAAGAACAGTACTGCAGGTGATAAGGATAGAGTGGTATTGAGAAGTACCCAATTTACTTCAGTGAATTCAGTCCTTCTTAGGAGGCAAGCGGTCGTGATACATTTACCTGACCTTTCAGAGCAATAAGGAAAATGTTTGACGTGCATTCAGGACCACAGAAACTTTTAAGGCTTATCTCAGTGGAATAGTGTTCAGAAAAATAGTCTGTATACTACCAGGATACAAAGGTGGTATACATTTCAAGTTCTTTCAGTCTGGGAGTTTGCAGAATTGTTACCAATGAGAAATATAAGCACTACTAAAGTCACAGTACACTTTTCTTGTGCTCCTTTTGCCTTTGTAGAAAAACTGTGCATCTATGGGGGTAAATCGGGAAGGCAGCTCTGTTGTACTACTGAAACATGATCGTATAAATCACAGACTGGCCAGAGCAGATGCCACATGCTGAAGTTCTGGACAGTACAACATTAACCACAAGCCCTTTCCTACCCTAATGGGGCCAGCGCTGCACAGCTTGATTTGCTCTGTTAAGCTTGTTAAATTATGCTTTCAGTGCGGCCATGGCCTTGTGTTTTATACTGAGTGAGCCTGCTCAGGTGTCACATATAAAATCTGTTCCTGATATTTATTGAGTGCCTATAGCGGTTGGGGGACTAGATAAGGTTTCTGCTGGTACCTCTAGTCAGACAAATAACTTTTCCTTCTTTGTTCTGGTTTTTATTAGATTTCCCTAAAAATTCCATGTTTGTTATATTAGGTACCATATATGCCTGAGTATATAGCACGGTAAAATATAAAGTGACTCCTATTTTCCCAATGAGGATATGAAAACGTTTAAGGAAATAGGCAGAATGGCCAATGTCCACTTACATTTGATTTACTGATTCAATTAAACATGCATTTTTGTAACCGCATATGTAAAATTTCTTAGTGATATTAATACCTTGCTATCACAGGAACTTTTGTATTTTCATATTTATTGCTTTGATATTTAAATACCAGTTTACAAGAGTATCCAGGACTTATAACTGTGAGATCAAACCCCAGGAATACTGATTCTGTTTTAAATTTCTTTCTTTTGTTACTGATTTATAGTCATTTGTGTCTGAATAGGCTAACCCACCCCACCCCCATATCTTGGTGGCTGAATACAGCAGAATTATTTCCTTTCCATGCAAAGTCCACTGTAGGTCTGAGTGGCTCAGGAGCACCAGTGATGCAGGGTGACAGGCACTGTCATCTGTAGCTATATTATCTGGATTACCTGGCCTTCCTGATTGGCAATCAGGGGTGATGGCTCCAGATGGTCTCATAAAGGCATTTAAAAACTTTGGCTGAGAAGTGGCATGTACCGCTTCTGCTATACATCTCTGCTCTTGATCAGAACTCATCAATGAAAACGTCAGTGGGGTAGTATAAAGGGTCCCCCCGCCCCAAGGTGCTCGGAAGGAGAGAACTGACTCTGGGCAAGCACCACAAGGCTAAAACCCAACACTAACATTGCCTGAAAGTTGCTTTAGGCTAATGTGGAGCTTGTTAAAATAAAGTAAGTGAGAGCGGCTCCAGGATGGGAGAAGCTTTTTAGTCTTGAGGATGAAACTGGGGAGGATGCTTCACCTAATATATCTCATATACAGTGTTGAAGGAAGAAAGGGAGAAGCAGAAGTACATTAAAATTTATTTGGGCTCCTTTAGGGATTAAATTTCACAAGAAATGTCAAGAAAGTCTCCCTAAACAAAAATATATTTACTCCATTCCCTAGGATAAGTAGCTATTAGTAACAGTCATATTACTCACAAGAGTAGTTTAAAAACTCAACCACCCATCAATTCCCTTAAAGCTTGTCAATAGTCATGAGGTAGACAGCGTTTATAAGGTGAAAGTGTGTGTTCCTAGCCTACCAGCCAAACACGTCATAAGTAAGTCCTGGCCTTCTCTCAAGCAGTCCTGTTCCTACCCTCTTACTGACTGGAAACTACGTTTAAAGAATAAAATCCAAACCCTTAACAAATCGTAGTCTGGCTCTGACATTTCAGACAGACCACATCACTGAATGGTGCCCATGCTGAACTTTCCAGCTCTGTGCCCTTAATATTCTTTCTTAGATACGAAAGATTTCCAGTGCTCACCCCCACCAGGCTTCCTCCCCCACTGACATTTTTACCTGGAGGAAAGCATTCGGTCTTTCTGGGTCCAAATCAAATGCTTCCTTTCTCAGGGAGGGGTCTTTGAGTCTTCTCTGCGATCCCATGGCAACGTCATTTCCTCATTCTAATCATGTAACCCCTTCTTATCTCCAGCCACCTCTGCCTCAACGGCTCTTGTCCGAGTCTCCATCCCCTCTCCCTCTGAAAGCCTTCTACCTGCTCTCCTGCCTCTGCCCTTGCCGCTCCAAAGTCTATTCTTGCAACAAGAGCGAATTTTTAAATATAAATCAGTTCAAGTCTTTCCTGTGTTCCAGATCATCCAGTGGCTCCCTGTTTCATTCAGAGTAAAAATCAAATTCCTTACAGTGGGTAGACTGACTATTTTTCTATTGATGCTGTAAGAAATTACCACATGGTAGCTGAAAACAGTACAAGTGTATTGTCTTATAGTTCTAGAATTTTATTGGGCCCAAATCAAGGGGGTTGACAGGACTGATTTCCTTTCTGGAGAGAGTCTAGGAAAGAACCTGTTTCCTTGCCTTTTCCAGCTTGTAGAGAGAGACCTCCTGCGTTCTTTGGCATCTCGTCCCTGTGCATCCTTAAAGCCAACAGTGGCCTGTGGAGTCTCTCTCATGTTCTATCACTCTGACATTGACTCTTCTTCCTCCCTCTTTTGTATATAAGGGACCCGTTCAATTACCTTGGACCTATCTGGGTAATCTAGGATGCTTTTCCTCTGGTAAGATTCTCAGCAGATCATCAATGTTAAATCTATCAGTGACCTTAATTTCCCCTTGCCATCTAACATAACATGTTCACAGGTTCCAGGGATTAGGACATGAATGTCTTGGTGAGAAGGGGCCATTATTAGATTGCAACGCCTTCATGGTCTAGCCCCTATTACTTCTCTGATCTCAGGCCCTACTACTTTCCTGTGTGCCCCCGTGTGCTAGTCTTACTGGTCTCATTGCTGTTACAAATTCCTGATATGCTCCCACTTTCGGGCTTTGCCCTGATAGTGTCACCCCCTAAATATCTATGTAGCTAACTTTCTCACCTCCTTTAAGCCTTTGCTCAAAAATCACCTTCTCAGTGAGGTCCAAGCTGACTACCCTATTTAAAATTACAACCTGCTCCCAGCCCACACTATACTCTGTTTTTTCCCAGAATCTGACATTGTAAGCAACTTACTTTTATGCTTGTTGTCTATAACGTAAGCTCTCAAAGAACTCAAAGTTCTCAAAGAACTTTCATCCTCTGTTATATGTCTAGACCTAGAATAGTGCCTGCACATAGTTGGCAAGCAATAAATATTTGTGGCATGGATGAAATCTTTTTTGTTGTTTGTTTGATTCTCTTTCACCTTTATTGAGACATACTTAATATACAAAAATTACACATATTTAATGTGTATATATCGATGAGTTTGGACATATGTTATATACCCAGGATACTAACACCACCATCGAGGCAATGAATATATTCATGACCTCCAAGATTTATTGTGTCCCTTGCTTTATTTTCATTTAGTTATTTATTTTGTGGTAAGAACACTAACATGAGATTTACCCTCTTACGTTTTTAAATGCACAATACAGTAGTGTTAACTGTAGGCACTCTGTTGTACAGCAGTTCTCTAGAATTTATTCATCTTTGTAACTCTAATTTTATACCCAGTTCTACAGCAACTCCCCGTTTCCCCTCCCCATCCGCTGGCAACTACCGTCTACTCTTTGCTTCAGTGAGTTTGACTGTTTTAATGTTTCGTTTAATAAATATAATCATTTGCCTGCTTCAGCACGTCCCCATAGCCTCCATGAAGGGGCCACGATAAGGCTTGCTTTGGGGTCTTCCATGGTGTCTAGCTGGGGAACTGGCTTGTTGTAGACACTTGGTATATGTCAAAGTGAATTATCAAAACAGGGTCCTGGGGGAAAGTATGAAACCCATTTCATTTTATGAGTCTAGACTGGATTTCAGAAACAGAGTTAAGGAGAGTTTCAGGCAATTTCATAATCATTGTAATTGAGGAGATGGGCTAGGTTAGCAAGGTAGTGGAAGAGTGGCTGAATTATTAAAACTTGGGGTGTCACTATATTGCTTCGTAAAATTACCCCCTCTAGGTCTTCAGCCCTGAGGGCTCTTTTGTTCTTGTCTCATGGAAGGAGCTATGGAAGAGAATATTTAATCATTCAGTGCATTGTCAGTGTGGATGATGAAAAATATTCCGTATATTCCAGCCTGTTCTGCTTCTGAAAGATTTCCTCTCCCTCTGAGTGAATGAATTGAAGCATGAGGATTTGGAAGACCAGGTGTTATTTTTTAAAAAATAAGGTTTTGTTATAAAAATAAGTGCAATCTATATTTTATCATTTCAATTCAGGCCCTAAGCATGCACCGTAGTTACCTTTCATGAAATGTTCTTGCAATAATGCTATTTCACTGGGCTTTGTAATGAAGCTTTGATTTGCATTGCTGTCCTGAGAACTTTCTGACAATGCTCAGGTAGTATTATGAAGACAGAAGGAAATGAAATGAAATGATGGTAATGCATGTCCATTGTGAAAAATGTTAAGTTGCCAAGGCAATGTCGTATCGATAATATTTTCATAAATTAAATTAAGATACATTGGGCAACTAAATATTGCATCTCTCTTTATTATCACTTCAAATACATGAGGATGACTATTAGGCTGAAAACTAGAAATTAGACATAAAGCATCTCAGCCAAAATGAGAGATGTGCTATTCATTGGTTCAACCTGATGTGCTCTCAAGATTCCTGTCACGTTTACTTAAGGCTTGCAGCCTCTCCCCCTCTGTATATTCCAGCAGCCTCTCTGCTGTGCGCACCTGCTTCCTGAAGCAGAATTTCTGTTGAGAATTAGTGGGAGAGTCAGTGTAGTTCTATTAAGCCTCACTTCCACACTGCAAAACCAACCCTCTGTTTTAAGTTTTTCTGTTCCTTTAAAGGTCAAGCTGGTTTTACTCTCTTCCCTTCTTTCCTTCCTTCCTTTTTCAAGGAGGTATTTATTTTCAGATTGTTATTGGCATTGCTGGTTGAAATTGCCTGCTTATGACAAGGTTGCTATACTAGGTCACTGAAATTAAGTTTTCCAGGGTGAGAGAGAACACTTCCGTTGTCTCAGTTTCCCTGTGAAATGGGAACAAATGATCCCTACCTTAACAGGTCTTCATGAAGGGCAAGTGTGATTCTGAATGGGAAGAGCTTAGCACAGTGCCTGGAGCCAGTGGTGAACTGTAGTATTTAACTTGGACCTAAAAATCTGGGTTCAAATTCTATACCTTTAAATCACTTGTTTAAAAATTAACGGGTTATGTAGTGGTAATGAATGCTCATTGTAGGAGAATTTTAAGATCTTGGTAACCAAAAGGAAGAAAGTAGAAGTTACTCTAGTCCCACCACCCACAACTAAGCATAAACACACCATTTTCATATTTTGGTGTATATACTTCTAAACTCTACTTTTTAATAGAAATGAGATCATAATACATGCACTTTGTCCGTAATATACTCCTTCATCCCCAGTAAATATATTCTAAGACTTTTTCAATATCAATTTAATCTTCTGTAAAACTTTTGAGACTAGCTGGCATAGAACATTCCAGTCTGTATTCATATCACAGTGTAAAATATTTAGGTGGTGCCAATTTTATGTTATTTTAATTACAATGCATATCCCAAATGCCTCTATTTCATTTTTAAACGTTGTGTCAAAGTAGAACTAATCCCACAATATAAAAATAAGGTATCATATAAATCTATTTAATTTGTTTTATATAAATAAATTCGCTCAATAAATATTTGTACCCTTGCTGTATGTCAAAGACTGTCTTTTACTTCACTTAATTTTTTTTCCTTCTGAGTCCCTATTTTATCCCAATTAGTCATAATGCAGCTTGGATAGTAATATTTTTTTCAGAGACTTCTTTTACGTACTTGATTCTTGACTGTAACAATAGCTCTGTGACCTACTTAGAAGCTGTTTCATCTTGGAAAAATCACTTAACCTCTCTGATACGAATAATTGTCATCTCTAAAACAGGAACTAATGTTTACAGGCGTCACAGAAATCATGTATGTGGTGTATTATTGCAACAAGAAATTCTAACTTCTTCCGACTTATTTCATTTCTACTATGTCTTAAATTGATTTGCTTGAGAAAGATTGATTTGCCCTGTTTTATACTTAAAGGATGGTTAGCTTTTATATTTCTCTTTTATCTCTCAGTTTATTTAGCCTAAGGATGAGTAAAGCTGATTTCCATTTATTGTTCAGCATTGGAAACTACAGTAGTAGAGCAACCAAGTGGAGGGCAAAGGGGAGGAAACGGGCTCTTCAAAAATATATTTCTAAAAATATTGATAGTAAAGTTGAACATCAGTGGAGTTGATGACAGAAAGAGGCACATTCCTTTAGTTTAAAGAAAAAGGACAAGTTTATTCTGAAAGTAGGGAGGGGGGAACCCACCACTTTCATCAAATACTCATATTAAAGAACGCCTAGAAACGTTCTCATTGGAGGAACTGGTTTTCACGCGAATGGTCTTTTTAACCTTCAGTGAAACAAAAAAAAAGACATATGCCTTTGAAACAGTTGTGGCATTCCTTTACTAAGATTATGTATTACTCAGTGCTCAACTTACCAGACAGCCATGCAGCAAGTTGAAAATGAAAGCTTTTACTTAACACTGAGACGTGCCACCTGGTTTTTTTTTTGTTTTTTTTTTTTAAAGTTGTTGATGTTTTCTTTTTTTTTTTTTTTTTTTTTTTAATGAGGATCTTGAATCAGATGCGTATGTTTGATTGATTGATTGATTGATTGATTTTGGCTGTGTTGGGTCTTCGTTTCTGTGCGAGGGCTTTCTCCAGTTGCGGCGAGTGGGGACCGCTCTTCATCGCGGTGCGCGGGCCTCTCACCGTCGCGGCCTCTCTCGTTGCGGAGCACAGGCTCCAGACGCGCAGGCTCAGCAGTTGTGGCTCACGGGCCCAGTTGCTCCGTGGCATGTGGGATCTTCCCAGACCAGGGCTCGAACCCATGTCCCCTGCATTAGCAGGCAGATTCTCAACCACTGCGCCACCAGGGAAGCCCATGCCACCTGGTTTGAAGCCAGATCTTATTCCCTAAAAAAAGAAAAAGAAAAAAAAAGGGATCATCTGTAGCCTGAGAATGCACTACAGCATCTTCTACTTTCCTTTTTATTTATTTAAAATAAATAAAACAAACTCCTCTCATGTGCTTAAAAAAAGTGATGTTTTGGTACATATAAGTTTACGATCAATATGTCTGGGGTTTTTTTTGGGGGGGGGCGGGGAAGGGAGGGAAGTAGACCCTTTATTATTATCTCATATCCTACTCCATCATATTTAGTACTTTTAACCTTATATTCATCTTTACTCATTTGAGTATCATCATTTCTACTTTCTTTTTGTTTGATTTGTATCTCTTAACCCATTCCTTATTATCTTAGTTTTTAAAACTTTATCAGTAAGTATGTATAAAGCTTAAAAAGGCCAGTATTGTATCAAAGGTTTAATGAACAAGTGTAGTCCCTGGACCTAATTCCTACTCACTAGACAACTATTCACAATTCTTTTGCTTGTTTTTCTCTAGTGCTGATCTATTTCTAAATAGAAGGCTTGTACTCTTTTTGATACTTATTTTTCAATTTGGGACATTGTCTTTGTCTTCCTAATTTATGGAAAATGAGGATTTAAACTCTTTCATACCAACCACCTTTAGCTTTCTTCCCCCCATTTTTCCAAAATAGTTGTAAAAAATTTGAGTTCAATCTGTACTTTGTACTTATATTATTATTTTCTCTGGGTGTGTTTGTGTGTGTATATGTAAAACATATATGTAAAAATATGTGTATATGTACATATATAACGTATATATATAATAGTGTATGTGTGTCTGTGTGTATATGCTACAGAGCATGTGGTGAATTGTGACCCCATTTCCTTCATTATACTGGTTCTCTAAAGTTAAGTGATTAATACATACCAATCAAAAATTTCAATTAAAAACTTCCAGCAGAAATGTAAAAATGCCCATAATATAATCAAGCATGTCAGTCTACTGGTTTGTTTTTTCTTGAAGTTATTCCTTCTGGCCTCCTCTTTGGATCCTCTTCCTTCAATTGTACTAGGTTCTCTAAAAGCCTATGCCCAGCTGTAATATGAGAATTCCCTTTACCTATCTGCTGGGTTGAATCCCCCTTTGTTGGGATTTCATATTTTCCCATTGGGGGTTTATTCCCTCATTTTCATAAAGCACACCTCAGTAACTTTCTAAGAAAGATTACCTGAGAGCAAACATTTTTTGAGGCCTCATATTTTTGAAAAAATGCCTTCATTCTACCATCACACTTGATTTGTAGTTTGACCACATACATAACTCTAGGCTGGAAGTCTTTTTGCTTCTGAATTTTGAAGCCATTGCTTTTTTATCTTCCAGCCTTCAGTGTTGCTGTAGAGAAGGATGGTGCTATTCTTATTCCACATTTTCTACATGGAGTGTTTTTTTCTATTTGGAAAATTTGGGGATTCTCTTTATCTCTAGTGTTCTGAAAATTCAGTGATATTCATGATCAAGTCTGTATATTTTCAGTGAGTTGGGCCCTCAGTAGGACTTTTTAATCTAGAAAGTCAGATATCTCAATTCTGGAAACTGTCTTGTGTTACTTATTTGACAACTAATGCCCCTTTCTATTTTTTTCTGTATTTTTCTTTCTGGAATTCTGTATTAGTTGGAGGCTAAAAGTCCTGGATTGATTCTCTGACTTGTTATTTCCATTTCTGTCTGTCTCTGTACTACTTTCGGGGAGATTTCCTCAAATCTATCTTCTACCACCTTTGTATTTATATATATTTTTCAAATTTCCACTATTGTACTCTTAATTTCTAAGAGTTCTGTCTTGTTTTCTGAATGCTCCTTTTTATATCATGCTATTTTTATGTTATGAATACAGTGTCTTACTTTTGTCTTCGGCATTCAATATTAATTCTTCAATTCCGCTCATGTGTTACTTCTGAATTCCTTCTTTCTGATTGTTTTGGTCATTTGTTTTGGAGGTTTTCCTCAATTATTATCCTCTGGTGTCAGTTCATACTTAAGAAGGCTGTGATTGCAGGCTGTCTGCGTATGGGGTATGGTGGTGGTAGGTGCATCTCCAGGCTGGTAGCACCCTTAAGCTGATTGGACAGAGATCCTGCTTTTTCACTGGGGCTCTTGAATGTCTTTCTCCGTAGATCTTGTGTGAGTTATGACACATCACCCCAAACTTAGAAGCTTAAAAAGACAAACATTTATTATCTCCCACAGATTCTCCATGTCAGGAATGCAGGAACAATTTAGCTGGGTGATTCTGGTTCCTGAACCTCTTCTAAGAGGTTGTAGCCAAGCTGTCAGCCGGAGTAGCAGTCAACTCAATGCTTGACTAGGTCAGCGAATTCACTCCTGAGTTCACTTGTGAGATTGTACTCACATGATAGATGGCTGTCCTTCACCACTTGGGTGTGTTGATGAGGCTGCTTTGGGTGCGGCTGCTGAATTCCCCCAGAATGAGTGATTCAAGAGAGAAAGCAAGGAAGCAGGCCTCCAAGACAGAAGTGCAATTTTATAACCTAATCTCGGAAATGACATTCCAGTACTGCTGCCGTATTTTATTGATCGCATAGACTAATTCTGGTACATTGTGGGAAGGGACTGCAAGGGGGTGTGAATCCAGGAAGCAGGGTCGCTAGGGGCCATTATGGAAGCAGGCCACTCTGGATCTCTTTTCTCAGTTTCCCCAGAGAAGATTCCTCCAGGCTCTTTACCTGGAGCATTAAGCCTAGATGTCAGGGTTGGAGGAACCTGGCTTGGGAAACGAGAAGGGGATCTTACTATTTAGTATTCAGACTTCTACTTAGTTCTTTGGTTATCAGTGCAGTGTTCACACGCTCCCTCTGTAGTTGCTCCTGGCATCTCCTGGTACAACTACTCCTATAGTTACTGTGTGACTCCTGTTTGGTCAGCCTCTCCAAAAAGCGTAACTACTGATGTGTGCACGGATTAGGGAAGGAGAGGGGCAGGGCAGTCTCTGGAGCATCCAGACTGATGGAAGGAGATGGGGCAAGACCTAACTGGGCATTTTATAGGTTTTCTATCAGCCCTCTCGCCATCAGGCCCACACCAGCCTTCAGAGGAACCTGGTTCCCCAGTTTTTGAGCTTTGCGAGGTTGCCGAAGCTTCAGTTGGCTTCCCCACCCCAGAGATATCTTAAGCTTCAACTTTCTCCATCTGGTAAAGTAATTACTTATGTCTCCACTTCTCATCTTCCAACATTTTGTTGGTATTCCTCAGCAGGTCTCTTTTTCTCTTCAGCATTCTTTGACTTTGTGGCCTTAATCTTTTTTTTTTTTTTTTTTTTTTAACTATTTCATTGTCTTTGTGATAAAGTTTTAGCCTGGATGAATTCCTATACTTAGCCTACCATTTAGTATGCATTTCCGTTTTTTCTACTTGTATAATTTCAATACATACCTTGATGATTAGTGTCTCCTACAAAGTTTACTTTTAGAGGAAGAATTCAAAATGTTAACAGACTAAATCAGCTTGTCCTGCCCAAAGCTTTTGAGATTAGAATAGAATGGATTTTGTTTTCCATGACTCCCTTGATTTCTGGCTGCTTTAGAGTGTAGTTCACAGGAAGGAAGGGTAGATAGAAATGGTCAGTAGTATAACATCTGGAGAGTCAGCTTAGAATTCCAAGGATTTGGGGTTTATGTTGGACCATTCTTTAAAATGTCCATCACAACAAATGCTTGATAGCTTAACACATGCAACTACATAAAAGATAATGTTTTAACTGCACATACAACTGAAGTATATCTGTATTTATCTTCAGTTTTAAGTGTTAAAACCTGTCTGTTCCTTATAGTGTTAGGATCATGGAAAGAAAGCTATAAACAAGTTGGAAATATTTCTTACGATACCACAAGGTGAAGCCAGTGAAGTCATTCTGTGGGTAATTTATTACACTGCTAGAAATCAGACACATGAGAAACTGTCCTGAACTCTCAAATAAAAGTACTTCTAAAATATAGCATTTATAAAATTAGTAACTTTTACTTGTCTAGCATAAGCAGAAGAATAAGTTGTATTTAAGATCATAATCTGGGCTTCCCTGGTGGTGCAGTGGTTAAGAATCCGTCTGCCAATGCAGGGGACACGGGTTCAATCCCTGGTCCGGGAAGATCCCACATGCCGCGGAGCAACTAAGCCCGTGAGCCACAACTACTGAGCCTGCACACCACAACTACTGAAGCCCGCGCCTAGAGCCCATGCTCTGCAACAAGAGAAGCCACTGCAATGAGAAGCCCACACACGGCAACGAAGAGTAGCCCCCGCTCTCCGCAACTAGAGAAAGCCCGCGTGCAGCAATGAAGACTCAACACAGCCAAAAATAAATAAATTAAAAAAAAAAAAAGATCATAATCTTTTTGCTGATGGACCTAAAATCTAGGTAGTATTTTCTGAAACTCTGACTCTTGCTCATTCACTGTCCCTACCCAGGCAGGCTAGGCCCCTTCCTCTCCCTTCTTGATTCCAGCTATGAGTTTAGAACCAAATGTGCTTTCCCTCAGTCAGGCGACAGCTTCCCATCCAAAACCTCCCCAGGGAGACACAAAGCCATCATCCCGGATTGTTTGTATTGTCTGTACTTCAAATGCCAATTCTTACTTTCTGTGTTCTTTTGTTCATCTGTCTTCTTCTAGTATTCATAATTTATAACTGTAGTTTCATTATACAAAATATTTTTAGATGTTCAAAAATTTTTTTCTTGGACTGTCTTGTGTATAAATGTCCTTATCTCCAATGAGACTATTTAATTTTCGGGGGTAGGGAATCTCTTCTCTCGCTGCTTCGTCTATCCTGTGCTGCCATGCAGAGTTTCTCATCCTCAGCACTCATGACTGGCACTTGGCCCTGGATGAGTCTTTGTTGAGGAGAGGCTGTACTGTGCATTGCACGTTGTAGGTTGTTGAGCAGTATCCGTGGTCTCTACCCACTAGACACCAGCGGCACCCCCATGCCTACCCCGACGTTAGTGGCCACCAGGTTATCTCCAGTCATTGTCAGATGCCCCCGTGGGGGTGGGAGGAGGCAGTCCTACTGGTGGAGTGGAACTTACCTTGGGAGAAGACCTGAAATGAGTTGCCTAATACTGGAGAGGGGGGCCGGATAGGCTGAGAGGATTCAGAGATCTAATCTTGCTGCAAGACTTGGGCATGCATAGGAACTGACGGAGCAAAAAGTAGAAGTGTTCTCGAGAGGTGATTGACAGTGCTGTGAATTGGCATCCACAGGACCATGGTCAGCATCAGAGGTTGAAAACCACTTTAAGGGAGCAACTGCTGAGGTACCACAGGGGGCCAAGGGGCAGTGTGACCTGTACTGTCATAGTCACGCTTCCACAGTCGATGGAAGGAAGCAATGCAGCAATTTAGACAGTTCGGGAACCAAGGTGTCACCCTACTGTGAAATCTGTAGACAGAGAGGGCATTTCATGTATCTTTTAATCTTTCCATCCTTGTCTGTGTGTCTGTCAATTCACCTTGTCAACGGCCCAGTGGCAGACTTAGCTATCTAAATTGTCTTGCTAACCAACTTCACCCCTGGAACTTGGAGAATTCTTAGGAAAGGCATCCCATATTCATATTGGCATGCTGGTACTTTGAATTAAATGAAAATAAGAGTTGAACCATACACTAAATAAAAATAAAAATAGCTTCATCCTGACTCCTTGTGCCGTTTTCAAATAAGTCTGCAAAACCCAGAAATTTCCCGACAGCTGTACTTCAACCACAGCTGTTTTAACCTCTCTGCAGGTGCACGTAGATTTCTGTCATTCTGCATTTGTGATTCTGATATCTGACTGTCACATGTACAGTTACTGAAGTCCACAGGGTAGAACTACTTTCTTATCTATGGTTCTCAGGTACGGAGCATGAAGGGATGGTTGCAACAAAGGGAGTGATATCTAATTCACAGCTAGGATGCTCCAGTCTGCAGGCTGAGGAGAAAGTGCCTAAGTAATGTTGTTCATCAACATTTACCTCTGTGCTTTGGCAATAAAGTTTACCTGTAAGGATATTTAGCATGTTCTAATCGAACGTGCCCACTATTATCTTGGATTTTAAAAATCACTTGCCCAACAAACATTTATTGGGCATCTCCTCTGTGCCATGCACTGTGCTGGCTGTAGAGAATACAGCAGAGAGCAGGGCACATGCAGCTCCTGCCTTCTCACAGCTTGTAGTCTAGTGGGGGAGACAGACGATTAACAAGCATATGACTTCAAACTCTGAGAAGTGCTACAGAGGTGGCAGTTTTCAGAGAACCCAGTGTAATTAGCGTCAGAGAAGATGTCCGTAAAGAAGTGAAATTTAATTTCAGTACATTTGAGGCCAAAGGAGTGTTCCTGTCTTAGGGCCTGTATGTACGTAGGCCTACACTCTAGGCTGCAGAGGTCACTTTCTCTATGTCCCATGAACATATTTTTCTTTTAGCACCTCACATTAACTGGCATGTTTTACACGTGTTTCTCCTCAGCAAGATGCAAACAGTTCCTGGAAGATACGCAGTGGGTCTTATTTATCTTGGTGTGATTCAGTCCCGGGTTTCACAACTCAATAATACTGAATAATAGTAAGGACGCGAACGAGTGAATGACCAAAATGTATGAATTAATGAATGAACAAATTGAAGGATGAAATAAAGGAAGTTGGAAGGTGCTTTGTCCTCTGCATTTAGTCCTGCTGTTGGAAACCCCTTCTTCTTATGAAGTGGGATTTCTTACCTAGTTTTGAACAATTCTCCTTATTTGACGTTGGAGGTCCGGCATTCAGCACAGTGCCTGGCACTTAGCCATTCAGTAAGTGAGAGGTGAATGGATGAGAGAACGGGTTTATTTTCCTGATTGCGAGCCTTGTTTAAGCCTTCCTGCTGACCTCTGAGACCTAGAGTCTTGCCTGCCTTCATTCCCCCAGCCACAACAGTTAACACTTGTTAATTTGTCTGGAAATGAAAAATTGGCTTTATCTTTAAAATATGTCTCAAAACTGTTTCTTTCTCTGCCTAGGCCAAACCACCGTCAATCATCTCTCTAGCACAACTATCATAATCTCCTCTTTATCTCTTTACAATCCATTCTCCCCAAAGCAGCTTAAAGTATATTTTAAAATATGAAATATAAATATAAATGCAGAATGTAAAGCATTCTATAAATTAGATTATGGTGCTGAGAACCACAGTGGCTTGCTGGCACATAGAGTGAAATTCGAACCCTTACCCTCTGCCAGACCTACTCGTTCTGACCCCTGCCTACCTCTGTGGGGTCCTCTCATGCCCTTTACCCTCTTGATCTTCACGCTACAGACACACCGGCCTCCAAGCATGTTGTCCACATACCCCACTGTCATTCCCCAGATGGGGATCCGGCCCAGACAGGCACTCAGGAACTACTGGAGACATGAATGGTTATTTAGTCTACTGGTTTTCAGTTGCTATTTAACCTATGGGATTCTTTCTTTCCGAGGAAATTTTATGCAGAACTCTAACATGTAAAGGAAATGAAAACTGTGGTCCTCTGATTGCCGTTGGAACAGAAAGCACAGGAACCTCCTCTAGGTGCCAATGCTGCTTCTGGAAACACAGGGTCCCATCAATCATGGTCTGCAAGGCATTGATCTAGTCCCACGACACCTGCCTGTTTTTTGTATTTACTGTCTCGGGCTTCTCTGAATGTGGACCACTGTCCTTCTGGGCATGTAGAATGTGCTTCCTGTCTAGGTGAACTCCTGACCGCCTGCCTTCCTACGTGGCCAAACACTCTACTGTTGAAAAGTTAAAACAGTTTAGGTGGGACAATAAGATGGATGTATGAAAGTTAAATAAAATGTTTATATGAGTAGCTTCCAAATAGTTCCCCAAAGCATCGTAGGAGTCTAGAGAAGCAAGAGTTTACTGGGTGAGAGAAGTACAGGAATAATTCATGGAGATGTTGGGACATAAGATGGGGATCAGAAAATACTAAGGAGTAGAAAGAAATGCTACAGGTCGTCTCCTGTACATTGTAATCTGAGCAAAAGTTTAAAGGGGGTGAGAAAATTGTAGTAACTGAGAGGGTGCTTGCATCATCCTCGCCCACATTATGAGATAGACTTGAAGGTATTTGCCATCACGTTGTAAAATCCATTGGGTGTCACACTACAGAGGCAGAGCTGAAGCTGTAAATGAATGGGGGCCGTAAAAGTATGCAAGGTTGACGGAATAGTGACCATATAGCTAAGTGCATTGTATAAATACTGTGGGTTAGACACTATTTTAAGCAGTTTGTGTGAACGTCTTCTCTTCTCAATTCTTACAGGTAAATTTCATCATTACTTCCATTTATGTATGAGGAAACTGAGTTTTAGAGATGTCACACTGCTTGCTCAAAGCCAGAAAAATTTCCTAAGTGAGGTGGACAGGATTTGATTCCATGTCTGTTTGTTAACTTTCATGCTAAAAGAAACCAGAGTGGGAAAACCAACTGGGCATTTTTTCCATAATCCAAGTCAAGAAGTGAGAAGGATCTAAACCAAGACATATTAATTTGGGCTGATCACAGAATATACACTGTCTGGAATTCCCTGCTCCAAATATAATTGAACCTAGAATGGTGTTAGTGGAAATAGAAGAAAGTTGTATTCTAGAGACATTAACCACATTGTGGCGTAGAGTAAGTGTGAAAGCCCTTTGACTGCTGCAAAGTTCTATATAAATGAGCCCCTCTACTTTGAGGGACCACACGTACAATTTTATTTTCTCAAAGGTGAACAGGCTCCAAGGGCCAAAACTCATGAGAGGTGGATTTGTGAACCTTACAACAGTTGATCGCTTTACCGTAGGGAAAATACCTGTCTCAAGAACTGGGGCTGGTAACCTGCTCAGGGAAGTCTCCTCAGGGGATGAAATCATAGGGCACAGGTGACTCAGTGCAAAAAGAATTAAAAGAGGGAATTGATTCTTTTTTTTCTTCTTCTTCTTTTTAAATTTATTTCTTTATACAGCAGGTTCTTATTAGTCATCAATTTTATACACATCAGTGTACACATGTCAATCCCAATCTCCCAATTCATCACACCACCACCCCCCAACCCCCCGCTGCTTTCCCCCCTTGGTGTCCATACGTTTGTTCTCTACATCTGTGTCTCAATTTCTGCCCTCTCTGGTGGATGAGGCTATCTCAGGAATTGATTATTCATAAGGAATATTTCCATTAAGGTTGGGTAGCGTGATGAATTACCCTTCTCAGCTGGAGGATTTTTCTATCTAAATATCCATGATTATATGTTTAGAAGCAGAGCATCCTGTCTCCTAAGAGCTGTGCGGATAGTCTGTGAATTTTTCCTCTCCAGCCCCTGCTACCTGCCACTCCCCACTTCCCTGTTTAGAGGGAAGTTGTGTTTGGAAGCTGTCATGATGTAGAGGAAGGAGCGCAGACTTGGGAGTTGCGTTAGCTGGGTTCTAACTCCGGCTCTGCCACATATGACCTTTGGGATCTTTGCCAGATTATGTATCTTCTCTGTGTCTTGGGTTCTTTCTCTGTCAGACAGGGTAATCGTATCTACCTTTGCAGGGTTTGTCAAAGGAATGTAAATGTGTGGAGTAGCTGGCTTACCATATGTAGTGTAAGATGGTGAAATGTAGGTGAGCTGGGCCATTTCCATTGCACAGACAGAACATTACACCCTCACTAACAAATGCAAATATAGTAGTTACTGTTGTGATAAATATCATGTCCAGCCAAGAAAAAAATATTATTGAATGAACTAAAATTTTATTTTTTTAAATTTGTCACTTTTCAGCCCTTGCTTCCGAAGGTACATCTTGGTTGTCCCATCCTTGGCCAAGGACATTTTGGCAGATCGCTAAACTCATCTAGTATAAGTTGTTTGTATGAAAACGAAAGCAAAACAGAACAAAAAACCCCACAAAAACTATAAACAGTAAATGTTAAATTCCAACATCATCTTACTACTGCCTCATATGCACTCATTGTTTTCTACTTCTATGAACATCTGCGCCTATCTTGAATGATATCTCACCATTTTGCCTGACTTTGCTTACTGGTCTCATCAAGGGACTCTCATCCTCACCCAATCCCTCCTCCGGATCATCACCCTCCTCAATCAATCACCCTGCTTAATGACTTTCTTAATTTCTTCTTAACCGCAATTGACTAAATGAAGTGGTCCTAGACTCT
Source organism: Balaenoptera acutorostrata (assembly GCF_949987535.1). NCBI lineage: Eukaryota > Metazoa > Chordata > Mammalia > Artiodactyla > Balaenopteridae > Balaenoptera > Balaenoptera acutorostrata. Next base: position 63,158,917 of record NC_080071.1, on the reverse strand, counting down.
ATTGAATTGTCCTGTGTAGGCAGTCAAAAGGGGAGCTGACAGGAGGGAAAAGATAAGTGTAATTTACAACACAATTTGTCTAAGCAGAGGTGATATTCAGGTGGTTAGAGATAAGAGACTATGTCTCTAGTTTGGAAATCTATGTTTTTTGGTAATACTGGAAGATAAAGTTCATTCCTCAGGTATTCATTCATTCCTTAAATGTTTAGTAAGCATATGCTGTTGCCAGGCGCCCTGCTAAGCACTGGGAGTAAAAAAGGGAGTGAATTGGAATTCTTAGGCATTCACTCTCTTAGGTGTGATGTATCTGTGTACACAGATCTACTTATTTATCCATAGCATAATTCTTCAATTTAATATCCAGAATATGAAATATGATCATTAAATCTGGAAAGAAGGATAGAAGTTGGGAGACCAACATTCTGAAACTTATTAGCCAGATGACTGAGGCACCTATTCTGAGCCTTAGTTTTCTCATTTGCAAACTAAGACTATTGGACAAAATTAACTGTATTCAGCTGATCTCTTGTCAAATCAAACAGTTCTGCAGAGATTCCTGAAACATTTGACTTTAAATGCTTTTGAAAGATGTAATAAAAGTAATATGCACACTTAAATAAATGTATTACATACCTAGAATTTGCCTCATTGTTCTTGACCCAAGCTTACAATTAAAATTCCAGGTTACCAATTTGACTTAGCTGTGTAACTAAAAAAATGCACATGCAGGTTAAAATACTGTTTTTTTTCTGTTTTATTTACTGTGTTTCATGCAATATTTTGCTTGTCCAATGAGTTCAGTTTTTAAAGAAATTTCCATCAGTAGTTCACACCTGCAATACCCACCTCAACTCTAAGAAGCTAGGACCTTTATGACTCATATAAAAATAAGTGATTTTTACCTGAAGTCATCAGAATGGATGGTTCTTTTTTATTTAACAGCTTATTGAGATGTAATTCATAACATACAGTTCATCCATTTAAAATGTACAGTTCAATTTTTTTTAGTATATTCACAGAATTATGCAACTATCATCACAGTCAATTTTAGAACATATTCACCACGCTGAAAAGAAACCCTGCACCCCGTAATAACACCCCCGATCCTCCCCCGACTCCCCAGCCCATTTTCAGCCTCAGACAATCACTTATCTACTTTCTATCTCTGTAGATTTGCCTATTCTGGGCATTTCATGTAAATTGAATCATACAATAAGTGATCCTTTGTGATTGGCTTCTTTCACTTAGCATAATACTTTCAAAGTTCATCTATATTGTAGCAAGTGTCAATACTTCATTTATATTTATTGCCAAATAATATTCCATTTTTTGTATATGCCACATTTTATTTATCCATTCATCAGTTTATGGACATTTCTGTTGTTTCCATTCTTTAGCTATTGTGAATAGTGCTGCTCTGAACATTTATGTGCGAGCTTCTGTGTGGACGTATGTTGTTATTTCTTTTGTGTGTGTACCTAGGGGCAGAATTCCACTAAGGAACTGCCAGGCTGTTTTCCATTGGTGCCACACCACTTTGCATTCCTACCAGCAGTGCATAAGGGATCCAGTTTTTCCACATCCTCGCAAAGGCTTTCTATTTTCTGACTGCTTGATGATAGTTATCCTAGTGGATGTGAAATAGGATGGTTTTCACTTGCATTTCCGTGAAGGTTTTGATTTGCATTTTCCTCAAGGTCTAATGGATAGTTCTTGAAATAAAAAAGTGTCAGAGTGACAAAGACAGAAACTGGGAGAAAGTACAGAGAGAGAAAAGAATTTCAGAGATGGAGACAGAGTCAGAGTTGCTTAGAGAACTGGCCAAGAGATAGGGCCTGGTAGGCAGTGCTCCGTAGAGACAATTTTTCTGGATTATGGCCCTGGCCCAAGCCTCAGTGGTGGTGAGGTTATGGCCCTTCAGGGAAAGCCAGGGGTGAATTTGTGTGTGGCTCATTCTCTCACACAATATTCCCGGCATAAATTTGCTTGTTCAATTTAATCAAAACAGTTTGGGTGTGTTTACTTCGCCTACCCACCCCCTTCTCAACTCAGAGTGCTCGTGTCTACCACTCTGTCATCGATTTTGCATTTGCCTTCTCTTAGAATGACTTCCCCTATTTTCTCTATCCATTCTAATTCCATCCTTAATACTAGGATTAACACCTGGCCCACCTGCTCATTGCAAACTCTCCTGGTCTTTTGAACAACACCATTGTGTTCCTTTTTACCCCTTGTACTGCACTTAGGAGGTTTGCATCACTCAGCTTCATGCTTAATGATAAAATTGTCTTGCATTGTTTGATTATTTTATGTGAGGTTTCACATATCCCAGTGTGTTCCTTAAAGGGAAATAATGGGTTTATACTACTTAATATTGCCTATAAACCCAGAAGCATGGGTGCTTAGTAATATAGGTGCTTAGTGCACCTAACATTTGTTGAATTAAATCAAAGTGTTACTCTTCCATTTCCATCTAAACTCTTCTTAGAATTTCATAAATGCAGACAGATTCTCGCTGGCCTTGGGGGAAAAAAAAAGTGCCCTTCTTATAAATTCATTCATACAGCACAAGGGGAAGAGTTTATTTTATACTTTTAGATAAAAAGTTTGTTTCCAGGTCAGATTACATTTACAATTATAACATTTCTTTAAGGAGTTGCTAATTCATAAAGGATTTGGGGAATGCCATCAATGCTTGTTATATTTGGGGGACTTGTTCTATGTATGAAATTATTTTTGAAACTTCTGTCTGTGTTGTACCCACCAAACTTCTGTCTGTACCCACCAAAATCAGGTGGGTAATAGTGACTTAAGGTGTTTCTCTCCAAATGTTAAAACCCTAGGGCCATGGCAGTGGGGCATTTCAGTTTAGAGATTCTATTGTTGAGTTGTCCCCAAGGTTAGTCTTTTGGAACATTGTACTACACTTTTGTCCTCGAGCTCTCGTTCTGAAATTAGAGATGGGCAAAGTCAAGCAAACAAGGCAAAGGTTAATACAGGCAGGCTAATAGGAAACAGATGGGAGTCGTCAGCCTGAAGTGAGGTCCGGCTAGAAGCCTTCCGTCAGAGACCCAAGACAACTTGAACTGGAAATTTGACCAGGAAGGGACTCCCCAAGCGACCTTGCTTCAGAGCACCTTAGCTGAAAGGGCGGCAGAGTTCAGGGAAAGGTGATGGGTGATAGAGGGACAGAGAAAGCATGATTACCTGTAGGTTGCCTCAAAATTACAAATTTATAATATAGCAAATAAAGGAAATGGGAACGATTTCATTAACCTATATAGACAGGTATACAACTGGAAAGGTGTTCTGAAAAGAACTACTTGAATAGGTCAATAAAAATACATTGACACTGGCTGAATCCCAATTTTAAAACTCCCCTGAGGATTAGGGAACAGATTCTGCGTAGATGGAGTGTAGGATAAAATAATTATTTAGACTTTTTATGGCACAATAAAATTTACTGTAAATGGTAAGCAAATTACGTACGGTAGATTTTCCTGATTCTGGCCGAGTATTGGGGCCATAAATTGTGACTCACATTTTAGGGTTAATTTTTCAACATCTGCTTAGACTGCCTCTGGAAGTGGTAACTTTGGAAGGACTGACAACAAAGTGGAACCAGAGTATGTACGGTTGCTACGTGACAAGCAGGAGGGGACACATTTACTGAACACCTATTATATTGTAGGCATTATGCCAGACATTAATATACATTTACTTGCTCATTCTTTTCATTGACCCTGTGCCTTTACTTTTCATCCTTACTTTAAATATGAGGAAACTGAGACTCAAGGAAGTTAAGGGACTTGACCTACTCATACATGAGGTAAATGGTAGAAACACAGGAATAGGGTCCTTTTGATTCCATAGCGCATTTTTTTTTTTGTATATTTTACCTAAGGTGCATTGTTAGAGTGTCGAATTCTTTTACCTGATCAAATTCCTTTTGCTTTTATTTTGAGAAAATAAAACAAACAAGAAAATTCAAAATATTAGAAGTTACCTTTTCATATAAATTCAAACCTTTATTTGTATTATCCTTATTTCCATAATGTGCTGTCTTTAGTAATCACCTGTTTATTTTATTGTTTAGTTGAACAATATAAATATGTAATAAAATAAGCCTAATGACTACAGTCAGTCGAATTAAAAGAGTTAAATTTTAAATGGTATATTCCTGTGTGACAAAAAGTGGTTATAATACATCCTGTCTAATATTACCTGAACATATTGTCTTCAATATATAATTCTATTACTTTATTAAATAACCATGCCAGTATCTTCTCAAACCAGTTCACTTTTATACACAATATCCATGCCTGAATTCTAACAGAAATCAGAATTTGCCAGCCAACACTGAATTGGAAAATGCCTCCATTCAAAATTTCCTACAAATGAACTTTAGAAATGTATTTTAAATTTCATTCTAGTGAAACCGACTTAGAATGAATCTTAATGGGCTAGCACAAAATAGAGTTTGGATTGATTTTTCCCATAAAATATGTAAAGCCCTATTTTTAAATAGATTTTTTTCCTCCGAGATATTGCTCCTTTTCTCTGTTTAACAATGAATTTGTCTGAAACATTTCTTTTTAAACTTTACTTAGATTACAATAGAATTAACATCTTAGAATTACCAGGGTGGATGGAAAGTACAGAGGAAGACCAGATTTTAGACCACGTTGACTTCGAGTCAGTGTTTTGCCTGTAGTTCTCAAGAATTATGTGCAAGTTTTACTGCATTTAAAATGGTTTGCAGGCTCAGTTCTTCAGAATATTGTCATTTGTTGAGCAACATAGCCATGCACAATTGTAACAAGCCAGAACACGGTTGTCCCCCCGCCCCTTTACTTCACAAGTCTGCCAGGCAGACTGTATACACCAGACGACATCCATGCAAGGCGTCCCTCTACATCTTTCTCTTTTGCTTGCTTCTTGTTAGTTACAAAGATACATACTGTGCCAGGCACTAAGCTGGTTTCAACAGCTATTTATTTAGATTGTGTGAACTGGAGCTGAACTTGAACCCAATTAATAGCAACTGAACTTGAACAAACTGATATGAAATCATTACAGGCTCAGTTCCCTGGTCCATTATCCCTGAAGAGATCATCCGACAGCACTCCAGGTGCCTTTTCTATGCCAAGTCTTGGTGCAGTGCCCAATCAGAAAGTGTCGGGGGGATTAGAAGTTCGGTTGCATCGGAGTTAGCTCATTACCACGTTTGTGATCGCTTTCACAGAGAAGAGAGGTGGTGATCCCACTGGGAGGGATTGCAGAGAAGGCTTTGTTTTCAACACCATCTGGCACATGGTTGGCACTCATTAACACAGCACAATGTCGATTAAAATAATAATTGTACACGGTAGCAATGCTGCTTAGATAGGTCCCCACCTTTGACCTCCCAGCAGAGGAAATGGAAGAAAGGGAAAGCTGAGGAGAGTTGCCTCTGGTAACCATGATCACTGAGTTTGCATCTTTCTTGGTACCTATACCATCCCCAATTCATCTACCTTATTTTCATCTTCATGTATTTATTTATTTTTAGTAGCAGTGACCTTTTTCATTTTGGACTGGGATTACGATAAGCCTGACCATGGTCCCAGTTCCCAAGCACCCGAATTATTGGCACTCCAGCTATGTAACTAGACACTCCATGCTGTACTGCAGCCAGAAAAATTTGTGAAAGGGCATTCTATAGAGTGATATTTCTTCTGCAACTTGAACTAAATATAATTGAGGGTTTTAGGCTTTCCTCCTTTAACACTTATATTAATGGACTCAGCCATTCAGGTGATTAGTAAGACCGAATGTCTTTCCTTAAGAAAGCAAGTGTGGATTTACATTAGCAACTCTAGGACTTTGGTCTGGCAGAATCTGCTTTGATTTGTTCACAGAAGTCTCCTTGGCAGGCTGCACTGTGCATGGGGATAGGAGTGCAGGCTTTCAAAGGCACCTGCTTGGGTTTGAATCTCATTTTACCATATATTAGGTGTGTGAACAGGACCAACCTTCTCTGTTTCCTTAGCTATGCAGTGAGGTAAAAGACATCCTCAAGCTTTGAATTGCTTGAATAGCTGTGAAGACTAGCAAAGCACTTAGAATTGTGCCTGATGCTTGGTAAGCTCTTGAGGAGGTTTAGCTGTGATTATTTTTCCCACAAATGGTAGCACGTACTAGCTGTGGTAGTGGAGGTGGTGGTGAAGTGGGCATCTGATCAGCTCTTTCTGATAAGACATCTTAATTAATTCCTTGTTATGCTAGACCAAGGTGAGAAGAAACCATTTAATATGGGTAATTTCCCTATAGATACATAATATGTTCATACCGTGATAGTTAACGAAGTATATCATTTGTTTCCAGGGCAGATTTTACATATCTTATACCACAGAAATTAGTTGTATATCTCAGGGCTATAGGTAGGTGCTATCACTAATGGTCATGTGGTCCTCTCTGGTGGTGGAACCATGGACAGCATGACCTCCAGCAACCTGATGATTTGCATCCTGTGATGCTGAGTGTAGCCAAGGCTTTTTATTCTGTGTGCTATTTGGGATGTGGAGAAGACTTCAAGAAACTGGCTTTCTGCGAGAGTGTTTAAATATCATTCATTCCACCGAGAGAAAATGACAGACATTTTAGATGCAGGAGAAAGATTAAATGCATTTGGTGGAACCAGCAGCACTAAAAAGGGCTGCATCTTTGTTTTGTTGCTGTTTATCTTCTCCCCAGCAGCGGAATATTGAGCTTCCACAGGCTGTGATTCAGGTATTAATGCCGAGTTAGGTCGGGCAAGAGTGTGTTCAGTCTGTGACACTTAGATAGCAAAGGCAAACTGCTCACGGCCATTTGTCAGGAGTTCCTGTGTGCCAGTGATTGCATGCTTGTGGCTCATAATCAGGATGATTCACAGCAACCGTTAGATGGGCTTACTGGGGCTGTGTTTTCCTTTTGGACTGCTGTCATTGCCAGAAATGTCAGCATTTCTCCTGCAGACCTGCCCGTTTGACATATGCACAGTGCCCTTTCCTTGGGCTGGAAAGCTTGCTGCTAACATCATGGGTGACTTTTATTATCCTGAAGGAGTTGTCTCCCACCAGTCCCTTGGAGAAGAAATTGGAGTAAATGCTCTGTTGTTTTTTTCTTAAGTGATACTCTGGGACTGTTGACAGAATTTGTGCCACAGTGTGCTCTCGGGAAGCCTGGTTTCCAGATTCCCTGCCTTGGTTTAACTACGCACACACTTGAGAATCAGCCACGCGATGTCATGGTATTGGCTTTTCTGTATCCGTGGAACTGGATCCGTGGTCTGGATTACTGTTGAGCAGACGTGTAAAATGCCAAGAGTGTCTCTGGGTTTAATACCAGCCCATCTCTGAGATCCAAGGGTGCCCCCTCTCCCATCCCTCGACACACATATGCTTTGTATCTGACCTTATACGTTGAATCAGCAACTGGTATTTCTGATACTTCATTTAATTCTGTGTATCCTGGTTCGGGCTCACCTACATCCCTGCATGATTTCTCAACCGACACCTGTCCCAACTCTGGATTATTTACTTAATTTAACAGGCATCCGTGTAGTACCCACAGTATGCTAGAGTCTGGGCATACAGCAGTAAAAAGCTGTACAAGTCTCTGCTCTCAAAAAGCTTCCATCCTGGCTGAGTCAGTAATTACACATGTAAACAAATGATAATATCATTGCAACAAAGAAAATTAAACAAATTAAAGGAACTCTGAGAGGACTGCTCGTAGAGGAGAGGGAGCGTTCAGAACAGAGGGATCAGCTAGCGTGAAGGCTCTAGGGCAGTCTGGATGCATCAGGGAAGATCCAGAGCCAAAAAGGAGGCCAGGTGGCTGGAGTGTAGTGAGCAAGGGGGGGTGGGGGGAGTCCGGTGAGAGGAAAGGCCAGATCACCTAGAGTCTTGTAGGTCTTGGGAAAGAGTTAATTTTATTCTAATGGAGAAATGAGGCCTGGAAGCAGGATAGTGCTAAAATCTGATTTACTTTACGTCCCTGTTTCCGCCTCTTTGACTGAAGCCCAGCCTCCGGTGCCAGAGTACTAGCCCCTATCCCAGCTTCTGCCTAGGGGTTTGGTATTTAGCTTTAAAAATGTTCACACATACGTGTGTACTTGGTTCTCCTTGTTTTGCTGTGTCTAAAATGTGAACCAGCTTTGCTTCAGGTATCAGAGCGTTCCTCCACTATCTACCATCCTCCACCACCACTCACAGCCCCTCCTGTCAGGGGCATTCTCTTCTCCCGGGGGCAGAGGTAACCCCTCCTGCTCTGCGGCGTCTCTGTGCCTGGTCCCCACCACTTCTCTTACTCTTCTTACCCTGTCCTGTGACTCTCCTTTCCTATGGGCTGGGAGCTCATCTCAGGCGGTGCCCTTGTCTTATTCCTCTAAGTTTTTTCCCAACTTCTACTTCAGTGCCTTGAACACAGTAGAAGATGCATGCATGCATGGACGGATGGATGGGTGGGTGAATACCCACTAAGAGATTACTTACTAAAATGTCACATCTCCCGGGAAGACCTCTCCAGCAGCTATTAGTATAGTTCTCCCTCTTGGCTCCTACAGCACTTTGCAGTGACTGCTTGGATATCTTTAGTGACACTGTCTCATGCATTATTGTGTACAAGTCAGTCTCTTCAGAACCCTTTGGGGGTCAAGGACTATGTCATACTCATCTTTGTTTCCACAGGATTTAGCACAGTTCCTAGAACTTAGCAAGTTTCCAATAAATGCCTATACAAAATAAATGTTGAACAGGATATAAACCTCCAAAAACAGACGGACTCTAGAAATAGATTATCAGACTCACTCCTGGGCTAGATGTGTTTCCTTAAGGAGTTTGTAATCCCCCAGAGACTTCCCAAGTCAATCCGATTTAGAGGTTTTTTCTTTTCTTTTTTTCTTTCAAGTAATTTTGACCGTGACTCAAAGCAAAAAAAAAAAAAAGCATTTTACATTGCAACGCAGCAAACACATGTGGTATAACTCTTCTATAAAACAAAGCATAGCTTTACTATGTGTAACACAATCTGTTATTTTGTATACCATCCATGATTTGAAATGCTGATTATGACCCCTTAAACTGATTTCAAGACTCACGAATGAGTTGTATCCTACATAGTCAGAAAATCCTGCTTTCAAGGATCAAGAGATTTTCCCGAGATGGATTTCAGAGAAAGCAACATGAACTCTACTGGCTCTTGGTTGAATATTTGCCCAAAACTAGCAGTGACCATGTGGTACACAAATAAAAAATGCTGTCATTGACAAACAGTCTGTGTACTGTGGGAGAGCCATTGTCATATAGAATGAAATTGTTTTGAATGATGGAAAGTTAGCAGATGTAGGTCTCCTAGTCATTCAGCCCACCATATTTGTACGCAACATTGTGAACGTTTTTAGGTAAATGTGTTGCTTCTAAAATGAAACCATGGGCCCACTGAGATGTAGGGAACTTACCATTTCCTCTGCCAACATGTTTATATAAATATTGCCATCGTTAAGTGTGCTCGAATAGCAGAACTATTTCAGTCTTTTTATCTCTTTAAAACTAATTTAAATCTGAGCGTTAAAAGACTGTTTGATACCATATGTTTGTTTTAGATAGGAAACGAAATCTATTCTAAACATAAGGGTTTATGAAATCTGTATTCTGAACATAAAGGCTTATGAAATTAGTATATAGGCTGTGGTAGATTACTTCATGATCACAGCTTCCTCCCATCTTAGTATGTATGACCCTTTGTAATGTGACTTTGCTACTGCTCCCATTCAGAGGGAGGGTGTGTTTCCTTACCCCTTGATAAAATGTGTTCTCATATGCTTTGCTAAGAATCCAACATTTGCTGGGTAATAAGTCTTTTTATTGTGGTGTGTAAGTCTAGTCTGAAATTGATGGGTTTTCTATTCAAAGACCATTTAAAAGCTACTTTTGAAAATGCCCAGGAGCTATGGACAAGGAGTGTCTCAGGCCTTTTGTAAAACCGTTGGATAGTCTTCAAGAATACAAACAAAGACGGTCACAAACTGGAAAGATACCCATCATACATCCTGTATAGCCGTGTACATGGAAGGAACACATTAAATGATTTAGCAACACCACCAGCATAGCTGAGCAGTCATCCTATTTCATTTTGAGGCCCAAATACCTCATCTGTGGAAGCAACCTGCATGTGTACACATGTGTATGTTTTCTAGATAACATAGTATTGGATGACCTAGACAAGCATAGTACAAAGACAGTTCTGATAGCGTCCTTTCATGTATAGCTTATAAGGGCAATTCCTCCTTTTCTGTGTCAGCTTTTTTGGAAAACAGCACTGTGTATTGGTTTGCTTGCCCTCAGAAGACCTGGAGATGAGATTATGATCCTTCTTCTCAAATTAATGGAGGCTTGTCTCAGGAGCCATTTGACAAGTTCAAATACTGGCTGATTTAGATACTGGCCTCTTATCAGCACCTGCAAGTTAATGCTTTTCATAGGTTGGAGGTCTGTGTTAAGTTTTGTTATCAGATTCCCTCCAATCTTGGTAGATTATGCTTTAATTTGCTATTCTGTGACTTCTTATCATTATTGTCTATTTCATGCTATTCAGTTATAATAAATACTAACCTAATATAATGCAGTACTTAATGGATATAATGGGCTTGTGACATAAGCTGGGTAAAACAAGTATCACCTTCAAGTTAATAAACATTTCACATCCTGGCATAATTTGGTCTATTCCTAGGACTTGTGCAAAAAAAAAAGTGTTAAAGACTTACTTGTTCTATCACTTATAATAGTCATAGATATTCAGTCTTTGGCCTATTCTTTTTTTAAATATTTTTAAAAATTTGTTTATTTAATTTATTTATTTTTGGCTGTGTTGGGTCTTCATTGCTGCACATGGGCTTTCTCTAGTTGCAGCGAGCAGGGGCTACTCTTCATTGTAGTGTGCAGGCTTCTCATTGCAGTGGCTTCTCTTGTTGTGGAGCACAGGCTCTAGTCGTGCAGGCTTCAGTAGTTGTGGCACGCAGGCTCAGTAGTTGTGGCGCACGGGCTTAATGGCTCCGCGGCATGTGGGATCTTCCCAGACCAGGGATCGAACCTGTGTCCCCTGTATTGGCAGGTGGATTCTTAACCACTGCACCGCCAGGGAAGTCCCTGGCCTATTCTTTTAATTGATTGAAACCCAGTCATTACTGTGACTCTCAAAAATCCATTTGTAGAAAATATTTTAAATTCAAACCAAACTCTGTATTTCCCATTCTTAGGATTAGCAGGCCCTCTGTGTTCAAACATCTTTTCCTTGAAAGCTAGAACTTTAATGCTGTTAGCAAGAGTAGTTTGCCCCTTCTCTTGAAGAATCATAGAAACATAATCTAGTTTTGTACCTGTGGCCTTTGAATTTTGATGCATGTTGAATCTGATGTCAGGAGTTACACAGAAAAGTCAGTAATGATCCGTGGATCATTGCCTCACTATGCCACTGGGTGAATTAGTCTGCTCGTGTGATGTGCTCCAGCTTGTGTAATGGACCTATTTAGTAGCAAGACAGCAGCCATATGAAACACCTGGGTGGTCTTCAGGGTACTTTCAAGTGGATTAGATTTCAGTTATCTAATGTGAAGTCACAAAGGTTTGGACAGCTGGGGCCAGTTCCACATCATGAGTAGAATATGACCCCTTGCCTACTGGATGCATAAGGTAAAAGGTACCTGAGGTCACTGCTGAGCCCTGGGCTCCAGGAGTGGCTGTGTGTCAGCCAGGGAGATCTCACACCACAGTCACAAATGTTGGAAAAGTCTCCATGCAAGACAAGACAGGAGAAAGTCAGATTTTCCTCTGGCACTTTTATTAGACATGTTCCCTGTCAGGGGAGCCCAGTTTCTATGTTTTCTGGATTGAGCTTCTGTTGATTGACTTGTTTAGAATCGTAAGTGCTATTAAGTAGAAACCATGCCTTCCCCATCAGAGGAATTAAGGCCCTGAGAGGCATTAGGTCCCTTTGCTACAACACAGAAGACAGCATTTGGGGCATAGAGGCATTGGCATAAAACCATCTTTTGAGTGTTCCTCAGAGATAACAGTGTCTCCATAATTCTCGACTTTTTCCAGTCCTTCCAGGGACTTCGAATCTCCAATAAAATGTAATGATCAAAGGTTTCAAATGCAGCTGATAAATAATATAGATTTGTGCCCAGGATGCCTCAAATTGACTTATGGATGTTTCTCATCTATCATGAAGGAGTTGGTGATTTGAATTTGGTACTTTGATGTTGCCAGTAATTGTTTACAACTGCAGCTCAACGGCCTGAAGGCATTGCTTGATTTTTCCCTTTCTCATCTTGTAAAGAACTAGTGAAGTAGTCTTTCAGAGGCTGTTTTCAACTCAGTGGGAGCTGTGGCCTAAAATCTAGGACCAAAGAAAGGTTCCATAAACACTTCCTACAGACCAATATCACTGCCCTAATGAACCATCCCAAATGTGCTCCACACTGAATCAAAGAGTCCTCCCAAGTCCAAACCTCCTCCACTGGACACATATCCAAATACACTTTAGGTTTTTATAGGGGAATTACTAAAGAAACCATTTAGAAAAGATAACTCCACTTAATCTTTTAGTCAACATGTTTCATATATTTATAATCTACAAATGTCTTTCCAAAATGTATTTTAATCAGTTCTTCAATACTTGAAAAAAAATGCTGTAGATGGTCTCCCTTTGGAAGCCTCAGTGTTATTCAAATGAGATTAAAGTAAAACTGTCCCATTTTAAGACCTTCTAATAATGTTCTTCTAACCAGATCACTCAGTCATTTTCACCTCTAGTTACTTGAATCATGCCTGTTTTATAGCTGAGCAAATACTATCAGTATCTGTGCAAGGATGTCCATCTCTGGCCTCTAAAATCATATGCCCCTCTGCCTACTATAAATATCTGAGTCATCATTTTATACCAGTTTATCAATTCATATACGTTACACATTTCAAAATTCTGTTTAAAAGTCAACTCTCCCAAAGAATCTTTTCAAGTAAACTCAACTATTTTCCTTCTACTTCTTCCATAGGTTGCCATAAGTCTTATGAACACAGATTATTCATAAATATCAAGGATGTAAGACTGTAAACTAGAGAAAACTGAAAGATCAACTGACCAGGCAATAGATCCCTTTGTAAACTACGGTAACTGATAAGATTGTAGTTAATATTTTAGAGCCTCTACTGGAATTATTTAACATTGGTGTTGATGTCACTTTTATGCTCATTAATCATTAAGTTGCAAGGGTGATAACATATGCTGCATTAGTGTGATAGTGTTTGTTTTAAAATAAATGTTGATGCTGAAGAAAAAAAGTGTTAGGTGAAGTGAAACAAACCTGACAGTAGCAATTTATTTACTTATTGGGGGCATAGACCCCTTTCATGAACCAAAAAAATTCCCTTGTCTGAGACATTTCAGAATCCAAAGATTTCTGAATTTAGAGGTTGATCTTTGTTCCTCTTACTGTGTTTAGTTCAATTCAGCAGGCATCTGTCAAGTACCCACTCTGCTAGGGATCCTAAGTGATTGACTAGGGTGAATTGCTTGCTCTCAAAGAGCTTACAATGTAATGTTGCCCTACCTTACTCTCCTCCCCATCACTTTCTCTCTCTCTCTCTCTCATATTCCTGTTTAAGAACTTGCTTTATCCCTATCTGTCTTAAATGCCCACATTTGTGTACGTGTTTATTATCTGCCTTCCTTCAGCTATTTACAAGCACTACAAGATTAAGACCTTTGTGTGTTGTTGTATCCAGAATGCCTAGAAGACTGCCTAGTATATTTTAGGCATTAAATGAATAAATTAAGGGGAGACAAGAAAAAATACACCTTTACAGATAAGACAAAGCAGGATGTGACATACCTTAAAACACAGAAGCAGATCCACATTTTGTAGGGCTTTCAAGTATGAAACTTGGGGAGATTACTATTTAAGAAAAGGAACATAGATTTTACATACAAAAGTATAAATGACTGCTAATTCAAAATGAGAAAAAATTCCAACAATTTTTAAAAAATTAATAAAGCTAATATACTAAAGATGTCAGAAAATATGAAAAAATATTTTATTAATGATATATTAATTGACTGTATCTGAAATAATGCTTAAAATAACTTGCTTTTTCCTACAGTTTTGACTGCATAATCTTTAATAATCTCTTCATATGTAAGATTTTTTTTATACACTGAATAAACAGATAATTCAGTCTTGGCTGTAGTATAGTAATAAAAATGTTTTTTGTTTAAATAGTATATGTGATATATAAACATGGGGCTGCACACATACATTCTTGTAATCTGTGAAATGGCTACAGGTTTGTGTCTTACTAGCATAGGAATTTTAATTCTATGCTACGTTTTCAAATATATTCCATACAGAAGAGGACTTCCCATTTGTCAAGATATCAGTGAGAACTGAATTATCTGATTACTGAATTACATATAATTTTATACATGGAGTGAGTGAATTTTCCTTAGACTAGCTCCTGGCTTTATACATTTCAAGTCTTATCTTCCAGCACCCACACTCTTCCAATGCTGGGTGCAAAAAGAGCACAGTCATTTCATTATGTCACCTGGCCTTGTACTTTTGTATCATGAAGCTGGATAAACCAACATAGTGGGTAAGAGGGATATACCTATATTCCTCTAAGAGGACTGGCATAGAACGATACATAGAAGTGTCTGTAAACCACACAAATATATATAGTCCACTTTATTCAGATGAAATGTATCTTCAACTCACTTAACTGAATCTGGAAATGTTCTTGGCCACTCTAGGTTCACCCAACAGAAGGGACAGTATGCTGGAGGGGACATCAGAGTTGAAAGAGATAACAGAATTAACCTATTGCGATTAAACTATTTACTTAGGTAAAATTTACAAAGTCATATAATCATGTGCTCATGTTGCTAAGGTTCTACCTGGGAGCTTGTGAGGAGCCCTGAAGTTAGGCTTCATTAGCCCCACAGCAAATCCGTATCTAGATGTTACAAGGAAGTAGAGATCTTTATACCTTCAAGGATGGACGGGATTACAACTGATGGCAGTAGTAGAGAATGATAATTTAGGGGGTAGAAACAGCATGCACGCTGAGGTCAGAGTCTGCAAGACGTTTTTAGGCAATGACACGTAGTCCCGTTTGGCAGATACTGTATGGCAAAGAATGCAGTGCAAGATGTAATCTGAGAGGTAGACTGGGGGAAACCCATTAGTACCTTGAATGCCAGAACAAGAAATGGGTGGTTAATATGCATGTCTCAGATCCCTTCCATTCACCTCTATGATTCTGGAGCCTTTAGTTGGAGTCATTAATTCAGGTATCTTTACTTGTTTGTTAATGTTTTGTGCTTTTTCTAGAGTGCATACCTTTCAGAGACCAGGGCCTTTGCGTCTGTTGAACCTTCACTGTAACTTGTCATTGTTCCTTTATTTAAATCGTTTGAATTTACTCTTAACCTAAAGTGACCACTTTTGAATCTCTTCCATTGGCGTTGCCACAATACAGTGTGCTTTGTCCTTTTATTGCTTGTCATTGTTCTTAATATAACACTTGAGACGTAGTGCACGTCTAAGACTTGGCATTAACTGACTTTCAGTAGCATGAGAAAATTGATATTGCGATGTGGTTTAAACAATATGAAAAACTGTAGATTTGTATATATCAACTGGATAAAATGTGAACACTTCAATAGGAGAAAAAGCATATACCCTCAGGAATGTGGCAACAATATACTTCGAATTGGAGGCATAACAATCTTCAGAGAAAAGTATAATTCCCGGTAAAAGTCAGTTACAAACCTCTTCACTTGTTTTTATAGCAGTGGCACTCCAATTAAAGCAGCTTTCCAAATACTAAAAGATATCTTATCATGTGTCTGCTCATTCATAATTATTGTGTTGCTAGACTGTTCTGTGAATTGCTTGTGTTTGTTCCATCATGTGTTGAACAGGCTTTTCTGGGGTTTTACAATCCAAAATGAAAGAAAAACAACACTGTTAGTCAACTTGAACTTCTTTGCTCCTTTAATGGCAATACTGGGAGTCTCTTTTCTAATGGAGTGATATTTAAGAGTAAGGTATTTGGACAGCTAAAATTCTGCTAAAATGTGACTTGGTTTCTCTCATGTGGTTTTTCCATCACGGTGTCGGAAAGCATGTCACAGCTGCTGCATTCATCACAGGCCAGGCACCAGACCTGGTCAGGCACTCCTGTAGTGAAAGTGATCTCTTCTCCGGTACTTTACCATAAATTGCGTTGCTATTGATATCATTACCAATTTGTTTTATAGGTCTCCAGGTTTCAGTGAAGGGGAGTTTGTTAGGCATCAGTGGAAAAGCCCTATCTCATGCCCACGAAACACACACACACACACACACACACACACACACATGCACACACACACACACACACACACAACCTAGTTGTCTCCAAAAGCAAATGATGTACCACTTTCACTAATCTCTCTCTTTTTTTTAATTGAGGTATTTGAGGGTTAATAGGAAAAGGATATTTAAATCATTTACAAGAGAGACCATGCCCTCTGAGAGAGGTGCTGGTAGGCCTTGACTAGTGGAGTCAAGCATCTTGCCAGATATGCCCATGTGATTATGGGTTGATATTCGCCTTTTAGTTATTCATTTCCCAGCACCCTTTCATTTTATCTTCCTATCCGAGTCTTTCTATCTGCTGAACTTTTTCGATGAAAAGAATTGCTACCACATTGAAGAGACATCATTCCCATTACTTCCATGTGCTCACCCACGTAAAGGTGTGACCCCACAATGGAAAAGTGTCACGTGGATAAAACTGGAGTAGAAATCAAGTCCAAAAGAGTTAGGAACTTAATTTCTCTGGACTTCAATTTCCTTATTGGCTCTATAATTCACAGAACTGTCTCTTTTCAGATTTGGAAGGGCCTTTGGTATAGCTTATCCAACATGCTTCCTTAGTTAACGTGGAGGACTTGGACTCTGGGGTACAACTCAGCTGTCTCCTGGGGGGCACGTAGTGCCAGGCCCACCTTTAGAAGGCAGGTTTCCTCACACTTGCTCTCTTTGCACCGTATATCTGAAGGACATCTCCATACTGTAACGCCAAATGCATTCAACAAGTGTTGAAGTGCAAGATAATTAAAAGGCATTCTTCGAGGTACTGACTAGGTACAAAGTCTGTTATGGAAATGTACTGTATGAAACCGAGATGCAGCTAATGCATCCTGTTAATATTATTAATATACTACTAATATTGCTTAACTGGCAGAGCATTTCTTTTGCTATTTATCTCTTTTTAAGTCCATAAATATGTTAACCATCTGCAATGCATTTTCATCATCAAGTGAAATATTTACCAGTTGAGGTGTATTGCAACAGCCTTTTCCCCCATCTAGATTTATTTTGTTGTCTATCCTAAGTGTAAGTAGCATTGGAAGGAGAGTGTGTTTTCTTTCTTCAAACTAGGTGTTTTGGTGACCTGCTAATTCAGTAGCACAGAAGTAATCCTTCAGAGCAAAGGAAAACTGAATCTCTACAAAGACCAGCCTTTACCCCTCTTTGCACAAAAATAGTTTATCATGTTAACTCCAGTTCCTTTCTCCTCCCTTCCGCCCCACCTTTCCTCTAGGCTCACCTCTGTGGCTCTGTTAACCACACGTCATTCTAGATACACTCTGAAAATCCTCTGAAGATTCTTTGGGAATATAAAATTCTGGTTTTCTCATTAGTTTGCATGCAGTGCCTTTTGGAGGCCCGTGCTGATTCTTCCTGTTTTTCTTTGTTTACCTTGTGTTTGTCTCCATCACTCATTCTGAAAGCCAATAGGATTTCCAGTATGAACTTCATACTCACCTTTATGAATGCCCGAAAATCTAGTCTTTAATTTCTCATGCATATCAAGACATCTTAGATTAAAAGCAAATCATTCTAACCTTCAGTGGGCGAAGATTCATGTTTTTTGTTTTTTGCTGTTGTTGTTGTTTTTCTGAAACAAATCATAACAGTTGCTAAAACTTCCCTATTGCTTGTTCTTCCTCAAGCAAGAAATATAAGAATGGTTTTAGGTTTCTTTTGGACGCTCCCTCTCATTTGCTTTGTATGTCATTGAACTTAGTCAATGAACTTAGTCATTGCTAAGTTCTCCTGTGTCCTTCTCTAGTTTCTTACTCCATTTTTGCCTGTGACCGCTGAGTCCCTCTTTCTTCACATCGCCCTTCCAGCCTCTTCATGCTTGGGGCCTCCCAGTTCTCACAGAATGCCTTGTCAATGTCTTAACTGGGACCCCCTAAAGCTTTCCAGGTGTCAGTCACCCTAGGATGAAATAGCATCAGTATTGATGACAAGCTGCCCCTTTGATTTTGCTCAGGAGAATCATTAACCATTCTTAAATAAATCCCTGCTCCTACTCACCATACAACTTAGAACTTGTGCCTGTGTGACATTTGACACGGGACTCATGTTTAAAACCATTGTTTGTTTTCTCTGCCCACTGCATCATGATATGGATGATTCTTCTGGATCTTGGTTTCAGTCTCTATAACTGCCTGTCTTTCTGAGGCATCTTTCAAAACCCCCCAAACAGAATTTCATATATAACACATCATCTGGCATTTAAGCTGATTTCTTCCCAAGCACATCCTCTAAACAGGGAAAGCAATCCCTCCAGGGGTGTGAGTGTGCACCATTTATACCAAAGAGACAGCAACCTTTGTTTATATAGATAACACCTTAAATTTGTGTTGGCCTTTATATCTTGCATGATTCATTGATATGGCAATCTGAGCCTTTTAACTAGCTGGTGCCTCTTTAAAAATTCTTTTCCCCAAACTGGATTAGGTGACCCTCCTCTGGGCTCCCTTCGTTACTGGGTTCTCCAATAAGCCATGCCTAACTCCCCTGGAACACTACATTGGGACCTACTTTTCTGTATACTGAAGTGTTTCTTGTCCCATCTCCTTCTTTAAAAGATATGCTTAGAATAAGCACCATGATTATTCACCTTAATATTGTCCTCCCCTTGTATAGGCTGATGCATAGCAGGGCCTCAAATATTTAACTGAGTGGGAAAACATAATGCAGTTGTATAAGACTTTATGCTTTAGTCTTAATATTTCTTATTTTATTTGGGCTCTGCAACCAGTGGCTTTTAAACTATGATATCAAGGAATAGTACTGTTCCTTGAGCTGAATTGAGGGCTTTTGCTTCTAAAATCTAATGAGCCTTTTCTCAGTTAGCTGAAAAATACCAATGAGTAGTATTTTTTCCCCATTTTTGAACTTCCTTTCCACCTCATCATCTTTTTCTTAGAAGTTTAGATTTGTATAGTTAGGCTACACCTGATTTTACACAGAATTATGTTTTACTATTTTCATTTACATAGTATTCCAGGAAACTTCACTTGACTTTCAGGAGTTCAGCTTTTTGAGCAGATAAGGTAACACTGCTCACAACATTAGCAAGTGCTATAACCTCCTTTTTCCTGTGTATGTGTGTGTATGTGGGGGAGGAAGTGGTTCCTGTGTGAAAGTTAGGTATTGGACAGTACCACGTCTCATGCATGTCTTATTTTATTTCAGCTGTCCATCAATTCTGTGATGTGATGTTATCAGGCTATAAATGATGGGACTGGATCACAAAGCAGTCCAGTGTCACAGAGCAAGGAGAGGTGAAGTTCAGTCTATTTGATTCCAAAGCCCGGGTCCTCTCCACTGTCCCGACACTGTAGTTCTTAGTGTCTGACGTTTACTGTTAGGTTATAAACTCCTTCAGCGCAGAGGTTATATCTTATGTACAGCCCCTTGTCCCCCACCCCCAGGAGTTTCCAAAAACCAAGTGTAGTTGTCTCCCTCTCATTTCAGCCCGGTGTGCCTTTTACCCTATCATACATATACATCCAAGGATTTGCCCAGGTCGTCTTCAGTACTTCCGATGACTTGCTTCCTCTTATACAGCAGGACGTATCTTTCCTTGTCTTTAAAGTGTAACTCAGTCTCACCTTCGAATGGGGCTTGGAATTTAAAAATTAGATTTTTAAATCACCATGTGAAAGGTTGCTTAAAACTCTCTGAGATAGCAGTTCCTATTTAAAGGTGCTCATTGGAGACAGCCAAGGAGAAATTAGGTGACTCAACAGGAGACGTTTAAGTACGGAACACAGAAAAGTAGAGGAAAACAAAACTTATTCCCGATGAGTTGGCAGTACGTTTAAAAACGACATACAGATGGCCAAGAGGCACATGAAAAGATGCTCAACATTGTTAATTACTAGAGAAATGCAAATCAAAGCTACAGTGAGGTATCACCTCACACCAGTCAAAATGGCCATCATCACAAAAATCCACAAACAATAAATGCTGGAGAGGGTGTGGAGAAAAGGGAACCCCACTATGCTGTTGGTGGGAATGTAAATTGGTGCAGCCACTATGGAGAACAGTATGGAGGTTCCTTGAAAAACTAAAAATAGAGCTACCATATGAGCCGGCAGTTACACTCCTGGGCATATAGGAAAACATGGTCTGAAAGGATACATGCACCCCAGTGTTCATTCCAGCACTGTTTACAGTAGCCAAGATATGGAAACAACCTAAATGTCCATCACCAGAGGAATGGATAAAGAAGATGTGGGACATCTATACAAATGGAATATTACTCAGCCATTAAAAAGAATGAAATAATGCCATTTGCAGCAACATGGATGGACCTAGAGATTATCATACTGAGTGAAGTAAGTCAGAGAAAGAGAAATATCGTATGATATCCCTTACGTGAGGAATCTAAAAAGAAATGATACAAATGAACTTATTTACAAAACAGAAACAGACTCACAGACTTACAGAATGAATTTATGGTTACCAGAGGGGAAGGGTTGGGGGAAGGGACAGTTAGGGAGTTTGGGATTGACATGTACACACTGCTATATTTAAAATGGATAACCAACAAGGACCTACTGTATAACACAGGGAACTCTGCTGAATGTTATGTGGCAGCCTGGATGGGAGGGGAGTTTGGGGGAGAATGGATACATGTATATGTATGGCTGAATCACTTTGCTCTGCGCCTGAAACAATCACAACATTTTTCTAATCGGCCATACTCCAATATAAAATAAAAAGTTAAAAAAAAAAAAAAAGATCTAGCTGCTTTACAGTTTGTTTGTTTGTTAATGTTCCAAATAGTTGGTCCACTGGTACAAAACTGAACTGTCATCTTCTGGGAGACACCCTATAATACTGTGGCATATTGATTGATTATCGAAATACAAATACATGCTATTATAAAATTATGTTTTAAATAATTTAACATTTTGTTATTAAAACAGCAGATACAGTAAGTAAAGAGTCAGTCATGTCTTTAGAGTTGAAGGAAAACTATATAGTGTGACTTATTTGAGAAAAATATATTTGTTACCCAAGAATAATGTCTTTCTTTCTCCCTCCTTTTCTCTCTTTCCCCTCACCAACACACACACACACACATTCTGTATATGTGTATATATATATGTATATATGTATATGACTCAGCTGAAAAAACAACGTAACTGAAATTGTCAGTCACTGAAATATTTATTTCTGTGCCTCTAAATCAATGTATTTTGTGACCTCGGTATCCCATACAGGTTTAACATGTTTTTTATTTGTTTTGTCTTTTTCCAATTTGATATTATTGATTGTTGCAGTGTACTAGTCTGGGTTAAATGCTTGGAAACAAACCAGAGTTTCATGGAGTTGGCCCCATTCTCTTTTTAATTTTAAAGGTAATGGGTTGCTTCTGAGGATATTGCGTTTAGACTGGCTGGTTCACTTTGTGTTAATGGTAATTCTGGGGCTTAACCTGAGAGGCTCTTAGTCTTTAGATCACCTGAAGGTGGGAAAAACATATTGGTGTGGAACTGGGACTCTATTGTCTAAGATTTTATGGTACTTTCTCTTACTTTTGCTCCTCTTATTTTTTTGTTTTTAATATTTCTTTCAGAGAATAATTGCCAACCATAGAACTATTGGTATGTCACTTGCTTAAGAAATGTTTTAAAATAATACAACTGAATGTATATGCAACACAGAAACAGACTCATGGATATAGAAAACAAACTTGTGGTTACCAAAGCAGAGAGGGAAGTGGGGAGGAGCAAATAAGGGGTACGGGATTAACAGATACACACTAATATATATTTAATAGATAAGCAACAAGGATATACTATATAGAACAGGGAATTATACCCATTAGCTTGTAATAACCTATAATGGAATAGAATCTGCAGAAACGCTGAATCACTCTTCTGTACACTTGAAACCCACATGATATTGTTGATCAGCTATACTTAAAAAAAGTTTTAGATGGAGGTGGGGAATGATGTAGTGAAGTGTCTATTAATAAAAAATAAATAATGGAATGTGAACTTGGGCTTTATAATACCTTTTGGCATAGTGTTTCCTCCTCAGTAGCTCATTCATTTCTTATTATAAAATAAGTTATTTTTTTAAAAGCAACTTCTAACTGAATAAGGGTGAAAAGTATTAGCAATACTATGTTTTGTTCACAGAATAAGGATGTTGTAGCACATAGAAAAATCAGATTTGTAAATAACTTCAAAATGGATTCACTTTTTATAACTGTACCATATAAAATGAGGTATGAAAAATGTTATTTTAAACTGCAATAGCTCGGGAGTTGGGGAATTACTTTCAGAATATTGATAAACGGGATTACATTTCTACTGTTTCTTTTTTCCCCAAAGGCACACAAATAAAAAGTTAATTTTTATAAGAGAGCAATTGTTAAGTCACAAACAGATTTTTTGAGCGTCTCTTCTATAGTGACCAATTGTGTACGAAACAAATTATTTTTGGCCTAATTGCAGGCAGAGTAGTTGGGCCACTCTCTCTGCTAAGGTTGAATTTCATTTGAACTTTCTAATAGTATGATCTGTTTTCAGAATTTAATAACTGACTCAAATATTTAATAATGGAAGCTTTCATTATTAAAAAGAAATCAGGATATATTTTTAGAAGAACTAACTTATTTTCCTTATCAGTTTTATCTACTTTAGGAGAAAAGGAGGAGAATGAAACCAATCTCTTTGTGTACTTAAATAGACATTAATGCTATAACCCCAGCAAATAATTTATTTCAGTATATATCATCATTCAAAAGAGTTAGGAAGCTCCAAATGGCAGTAATAACTATACTTCTAGCTCTCCTGAATAGCAAATTGCACTGACTGTGTGAACCTCTTCACTTGTCTGCTGGATAATCATTCTTTTTAATACTCAAATATATTTTCTAGACCAGTTTTCAATTGTACACTGTCAACTTTTGCATTGCCTAACAGTTTTCTGTTAAGTAGAATGGCTTGTTTTGAAATGCAAGTGGGGAAAGCTGAGAGCTGAAAGATTTTGTTTCCATGTGTCATTCTATAAATAGATGACAAAAGATCATTAAATGGATTAATTTATAGGCATCCTTAGAAATAGAATGTTTTTACATAAAAGCATGTTGTAAACCTTTTTAATTAAATTGCATTGTACCATGCCCTCTCTTCCCCCCAGGGCATTCTTGACCTCTCACCTCTTATTTTGTCCTACAGGCACTCCGCTGCTGGTGAGGAGAAGCAGTGACCCAGCGCCAAGCCCACCTGCTGATGCCCAGCCAAGCGCTTCACACCCCAGTGGCCAGAGTCTGAAACCTGTTATTCCAGTAGGTATCCTGCCGTTTGCATTCCTAATGAAAGATCAAAGCACCTTACCCATAAACTAACTGGGACTTTGCAGTCTTAAGTAAGTGGATAATTAGAGCTTTTGATAGGATATATAGTGTTAGTTATAATAATAACTAGCATCAGCTATTGCTAGTATATAGTTATAGTGATAGCTATTATTTACAGAGCACCAATTATGTGCCTAGCACTGTTAAAAGGGCTTCACCTTAAGTCATCTATACTTCCACATCAAAGTACAAACATGTTTTTGTCTCCATTTCACTGATAATGAAATTGAGGCAGAAGGAGGTTTAGTGATTTGTCGAAGGTCACAGCTGGTAAGTGGCAGAGCCAAGAATTTAACCCAGGTGGTTTGGCTCCAGAACCTACGCTCTTAACCAGTGCACTATACTGTTGGGTTTCCCATCCTTCTCCTTCATAATGCTCCAAGAGATAGTTTATCTATTTTCAGTATGTTAATACAATACAATGCTTTGTGAAGTCATAAGTCATACCATGGTGAACGGTGATAGAGTTTCAAGCTACCAGTATCGTAGACATGTGGTACCAGGACTGGGTTTCTCAACATTCAAATTAAGGAATAATAAAATGATATACCAAAAGTGCTGAAACCTAGGTATACCTGTAAATGCTCTACTTAGAATTGAGAAGTTAAGTGGAGAATAGTTTCCTGAAGAGACAATGCCCTCCTTCCATATGGAGCTGTGGGATTTTTCTGCTAAGTCCTGAGTTGCTTTGAAGAATTGTAATTTTGGTTCATCCTCTGAAATAGCCTGAGAGTTAGATTTTGGATAATGGCTGCGTATCACTGCAATAGGTGATCTTCAATAATGTAATCATATTTAAAAGTCTCCTAAAAGCAAGTCTCTTCTCCATTTTAAGTCTCACTGTGTATAGTGCCTTCAGAAAAAAAAGCAACATTTTTGGTATGTAGAGATGCTAAATGAGCTAAATGGATTCTCCCAGTTTTGTATAAAATATTCTTATCAAGAACCAGTGTTAATATGTGTGAGGTAGGAGTCACCATACTAAATTATGGGGTAATTACTCATAGGTTTGCAGCAATATTTGGGCATGTTTCTTTTGGTAAGCAAGGGAGTGTCCTGAAAGTAGTTTAGATGTCATGTTTTCTCACTTCCCATCCTTTTAAAGAAACATATTTAATGGGACATTACTTTAGTAAAAATCAGGTGTGTGTGTTCTGTTCTAATGATGAGTACAAACAGAACCAGTATGTGGTATGCTGTGTGTGTGTGTGTTTAATGCCCACTGATTGAGACCATGTCAAGCCTGAATATATTGGATTGGAGGAAGAGAAGAACTATAAAAACAAGAGAAAAATTACATAAAAGAGAAAAAACTATAATTTACTGCTTATTTTTGCGACGTTAATACACCCTGAAACAAAAGTGTGATCTGTGTTACCATGATTTACATGCAGAAACCCCACCGATATCAGGTCTGTGTTTCTATCACTTAGGCTCTGTGTTGAGACCAATCGAAAATACAACAATATAGCTTGCCCTAGAGGAAATGAGGGCTACTATCTTTCTGCTAGATTCTGTCTCCTTACCAAAATATGATATTGTTGAGCTCCAAGTTGGGGTATTTGGAGAGGGAGGTATATTATTACTAGCAAAAATGCAAATCCTAATTCGAGAAGAAATGCTGGCACTGAAAATCCTTTTACCTAACCTATGCAAGTTATCAAACATGGGTCAGTCCCTATGTATCAACAGTAGAAAGGAAAGCACATTTCCTCCTTCCCTCGCAGAGTTCTCTGTGGGTGATGGAGTTCAGACCTGAGACTCAAAGAAGAGAATCTGGTCCTTGCCTTGCCACGGAATAATGGCACATGCTAGACTTCTCTTGCCTCAGTTGTAAAATAATCTTCACGCAAACTTTAATCCTTAACGTTACAAGGAACAGGCAGTGCACCTTATTTATCTTTCTTTCTCTAGTCCCAAGTACATGGAAGGTGCTCAGTGTGTGTGTGTTGGACGCAAGACTAATATTAGTCTGGAAAAAGTCCTAGAAATTCTCAGCAGTTACCCAACTTTTCTAACTCACATAGTCTCTCTGCTCCCCCAAAGAATCTGCCAGGTGCGTGTTTATCTGCCCTAAGGTCTGGATCACCCCAGGCAAGTGTAAAGTTAGTAAGTGAAGACATTTAGGTGTGTCTATTTTTTACCTAGAAGGAAAATGCAGTTTGCGTGTGTGTGTGTTTATGTGTGTGGATGTATGTATGTATTATAACTCTCTTCCTTTATCCCTGCACATCCTAACTCGTGGGCTGGTCAGACCTGATTGTCCAATATCATAGCCACTGGCCACATGTTGCTATTGAGCATAAGGAATGTATCTTAAGTGTGGCGTGCACACTGGATTTCAAAGATTGAAATATGAAAGAAGTAATGTAAAAGATCTCGTTAATAATTTTGTATTGACTACACATTGAAATGATACTATGTTTGGTAAACCGGACAGAATAAAATATATTTAAATTGTTTTCACCTATTTCTTTTCACTTTAAAAAAACATGGCTACTAAAAAAGTAAAAATTACATCTGTGGTTCACATTCTATTCCTATTGGACAGAGCAGCTCTAGACCGAAGTAAAATTGGAAATAGCACTAATGAAATGGTTTGAGACCCTTGGGAGAAAGTTCTTTGAGTTGCACAGTATCTCTGGGATAACAGTATGATTAGGTTTGCCTGGGGCAGTCCTAGTTCACGCCTGTTGTTCTGGCATATTTATTAACAGTGTCCCTGCTAACTCTCAGAGGTGTCCAGGTACGGATGATAAATTATGTGGCACCCTACACATTGCCCTCTAGTCACTTGTATCGCTTGCTCAGTGATCAGAGGAGCGGCCTTTCAAGGAAACCAGGGGGACATAACAACCACAACTCTTACATGGGAGCACACTGCAGAGAGCGTTCTGTGTGGCAGTGACCTGAGCCCCGGTAGTACAGAATCTGAGAATATGGATTCTTCTCCATCTCTCAGATTCCGTAATTCTACTCGATGCC
This sequence comes from Balaenoptera acutorostrata, assembly GCF_949987535.1. Taxonomy (NCBI): domain Eukaryota; kingdom Metazoa; phylum Chordata; class Mammalia; order Artiodactyla; family Balaenopteridae; genus Balaenoptera; species Balaenoptera acutorostrata. Next base: position 63,132,122 of record NC_080071.1, on the reverse strand, counting down.
TCCTCCACTTCAGCAGCACCATACTTGATTCCTATGATTTGATAAGTGATGATGAACTTGGGGAGCATGTGATAATGTACCCACGTAGCAACTAATATGAAAAATAATCTCTTAAAAAGCTCTGTTCAATTGCATTTCATTTCAATATCCAAGAAGAAAGGCAATGACAACAAAATTTCCATCTCTTAAACAGAGTGTTCATATGTAAGCAATTCACAGATGGCAGAGCCCCAAGTGGGTTATATTCAATCATTCCCAAGAAATGAAACTTACTTACAACCCACAGCATAAGCAGCAGTAAGGATGAATATTTGACACATTTGATTATATTGAAATATTGCCTTTAAAACCACAGTTGATGATTGTTATTTTTAGTTGTACTTCATTAGGCGTGCTATAGGGAGGCAAGTTTTCTCTGATGTCTGGAGATATGTTTTTGAAATGTCGGAAAAGTTGAACTTGTTTTCTGGCTGGTGAAGTTATTACATATTGGTTATTTAAGATGTACACCATCAAACAAGTTGGAGTTTTAAAAAAGGGTTTAAATTACAAAAATCAGATCCTCTACAAGCTTCTAATTCTGTGTATACTGCAAAGCCACTAAATCTCAGTATTTGTCACTTAGAGTACCGCCAGATAAACAGCACAGGAATTTGTTTCCTTTCTTCCTCTTTTCATAAACCTTTCCAGTTAATCAGAATAGCATGATTATTAATGTGCAAATAGTAATGACTATTTTTCAAGGAATAGAAAAGTCAATTCTACTGACTGCTTTTGAATCAAAGAAAGAGAATCCTGGGGGCAAGATATTGTAGTGAGAGCCTCCCTTATGGGCAGTCTTACCTTCCTTGCCTTGATTGTAACCTGGTGTTCTTGAATTAAGGGCAAGCCATAAAACCAGGTTCTTGAAATTGATGTTCCCGAATTTGCGGATGGAAGAGAACTCTAAAACAGATGTGATTTTTTTTTTTTCCCCTTAATATCCGGTTAACTACCATGGCTGTTTTGTGTTTTAATGACTGTTTATAGTTTCACGTTTAACCCCTAAGGCAAAATGATCCTGCAGGGTGAGTAAATTAAAAAGTGGATTCCTGAAAATTATAATGCTGTGGTTGTTCTCTTTGTTTGTTCTAAAACTATTACTTGTCTTGATTCACCAAAATAAATTAAGACAATACTGGTCTGCTTTTTTAAGTCTGTGTCTATAATATATACATTTTATTTCAAAAAGTAACATGGCAGTTTTTGAAGTTGTTAAATTGGAAGTCCATGGGTGGGTTTCAGAGGGTCTGTTAACTCTCTGAAGTTTTATGCCATGACATGGTGTGTGTGTGTGTGCGCGTGTGTGTGTGCTTCCTGAAGGGGCTCTATCACTTATCAAATGTTAAAAGGAATACAAAAGATCAAGAACCACTTTTTTGGGGAGTTTAGGATGAAATAATATGGGAAAGCCACCAATTCTCAGAGTATGATGAATGATAAGGAAGTAAAGTGGAAATTGCTGCTGTCCTCCAAATGTGTATTAAATAATTAAGGTTGTTTCATCATATTATTACCTTTCCTATCCAACACATAGTATGTAAATCCAAGATGTACAGATGAATGGAAGTTTTTGAATTGCTGCATTGAGAGGTCCAAAATAACAATTTGTTCAGTAACAACACAGTTCGTAGCAGCAGTAAGATTGGGGGAAAGGGGCGCCAACTCCTTTGGGAAGACACCCTGGGGAGAAGAACTGTTCCAGTGGTCCTGTGTCTTAAAGAGGAATGAAAAGTGAAAATACAGTATCCAGTATCAGTTTTGTGGAGTTTTTGTTATTTCATCAGCAATGATAATGGCAGGTAGCTTCCAGTGAGAGAAAATCTTTCCAGTGAGTAGAAGCATTCTCTTTGTGTCTTGCATATATGTATTGATTTGAGAATTTCCCCTTGGATGTCACATATATTGAAGTTATTATAGCCAGTGTTCCTCCTGGATTAAACACTTTCAAATCCATGAAAGGAATTACTGAAATATTACAGAGAAAGTTAAATAGCTTGGCTTTTAGGATTAAAATCATCAAATTGTCACTGACATGTCAGAGGACTTTTGGTTGTGGGTTGCTGACTGTCAAAATCCAACATAGGAACTTAATGAAAATTCTAAATGACCGAATCACATTTTTCTATCCATTAGATATACAATTAAGCAGCTATAGAAATAGGGGAACAAAATAATCATTGTAGACTCTGATATAAATTAGAAGGAAGGCTCTATTCATTGTCTTCCAAGGAGGAGAGATGGATACTGATGAATGAAAGGGAGGGAGAAATAGCATGTAATATATAATCTCATTATTTAGAGATACTGAAGCCTACAAAAGGTTTTTCTTTTTTTTTTCCCCCTCCTGACACAGTGATTTAATAATAGTCCTGGTGTTTGTAACTCCAGCTGTTCACGCTGTGTGCTGATAAGACCAGAGCTTGGAGACACATTGCAACGATGGTTTTCATATGGCTTTGTTTTTAAGAGATAAAGCTGCCATCCAATATTTCATGGGGCCAAATGTTTACTTAGTTTGGCAACTTTAGGCAGCTTAATTTCTGAAACAGTTACGTTTGTAAGACTCACATTCAGCTGGGGAAAATCTAGAAGCCCAGTTTATTCTGTGAAAGAGTTTTTCACCAAACCTTGCAGGAGTTAGTGAAACAAATTTAGACGGTCTGAATGTCTGTGCCATGACTAATGAAGGAACCTGGGGATTGTGACCCCTGTTTAGGTGAGTGCTCCCCCATCATTCTTCTTGGGTCTAGTCCAGAACTGAAAGTCTAAAAAGAGGGATCACTATTCAGAGGTCAGCTTCAGAAATTAAAGAGGTAACCATGACATGTCGTCTTTTGCTATTTAGATTGATCTGCACGTAATGAAAATTGAATGAGTTTGCTTTTATGTCAACATAAGTTGATTAATCCCTTAGGTGTCCATGACCTCTGCCATGTGCCATCCGGAAAGCATAAGGCATGGTCCCTGTCCTCAGGAAACTTACAACCTAGTTATGAAGACCAGAGCTAAAGCAATTAAGCCTAGCAATCCACCAGCGAGTATCAAATCATCAAATACTATATTTTTAACCATTAAAATTAATGTCCTTTGCCTTTAGTCTATACTCTGCTCAGCCTGTCATGGGAATTACCATGTGTACTATCTCTAGCTCTTATCTCACTCAAATATAACTGCTTGTTTACATGTCTGTTACAAGATGGGGCTCCTTAGAGGCATGAGCTGATGTACTCATTTTTGTATGCAAACCCCCAGACACAGTGCCTGACACATAAATATGATTTAGATGATTAAAACTTTTACTTCTGAGATGGGCAAAATGAATTCAATTCAGCAACTTTTAACTGTTTTGTAAAGATGTGTGAATTTGTGCGTATGTATGTGTATACATATATACGTATATATACACACACACATATGTATATATGAATTAAAATGTGAAAATTGTGAAATTACCTGTATACATACTGTTTTTCTCCCTAAGTAGCTTTAGGTTAGGATTTTCTGCTTTAGGACAGTGTGTTACCTGTGTTTTTTAGTGTTGTCAAGGGGAGAGAGATATTTTAAACACAAGTTCTCCACTTGGAGTTTATGATGTGGATGGGTGGCTGAAGTCAGCAGTTTCAAGTGAGGCCTGATTTATCTTCTTACAATTCTAGCAATGACTCCATCATAGAAGTTGATTCTGAGAAAATAGAATTATAGGAAAAGAACAAACCTTGATAATTCTAGAGACGAACATTATAAAGCCTAATTTTGTTAGTGTCCGTGAAATGTGAACAAAGAAAATAATAGGCAGTCAATGGAGTCAATTATCTGAGTTCTACCTCTTTGTAATAAAACTGTGAGTTCTATAATCAAAAAGTTAGTAATCTCAGTAGTTACAGCTTTGTAATTTTCTAATAACTGTCTTCAAAGAACTTAGAAAATCCTTGATTAGACTAGAAATTTCTGGACAAGATGCCTCTCTTATACCCATCACGTCTGAAGATTTCCCCTTCAAAATTTTCCTTATATTCCGTCTTCTTTAAGAAGTTCTTCAGGTTTCAAGTGATTTGGAAGAAAATAAAAATAAAAATCCTGATATGTGAATTAATTCAAGAGCATAGGAACATTTACAAGGTGTTTCTTAGCAAAACACTAATAAGCATCTCATGTTAATAGCATGGGCAGATGTGATTGGACAGTGTTGTTTGAAATTTGGTAAAGATGATGTTTAAGGTAGCTTTATTCTACCTGATTGCATCAGTAACTCTGTGACCCTGAGAAAATCATTTACATCATGGATGATTTCCACAGAAATTTTGTGTCACTAATAGGAAATAATAAATAGAAATTCTATATGAACTCCTGTTGTTCTTAAGGACTCAGACACCCAAACTAGCAACTTCAGGGTTCCCGATGTAAATTATTAACTTGATTGGTATGGTATGAATTCATCTTTAAATTTCCTTTTAAGGTCTCAATATTTGTAAGTGCTCATGAAATGAGGCTATATTTCTATGCAAAATGCCAAACTTTATTGCTCAAGGTAATGATATCAAGAAATATATATTTTTTAAAAAGCTAAATACACAAAGGCAGCAGCATAAAAACATACATACATCTACATAGGCACACTTAAATTCTTTGGAGGAGAGCACTGCTTAAACCTGTAGACTAAAGTGCAAGTAGATCATGTTACTTTAAAGTGAAAGCTCAAGCGTATGGATCGTGTCTTATGTAAGTTCTGATCTGCTGTATGTCCCTTCTGTGTTGTGGACGTTTACGGAAGATTGATGGCGTGGAAGGAAAGAGTTAATGAAAGTTCATCTTGAGAAGAAACAAGACAATCAGTATTGAGAGGAGAGGTTTGTTTTTTTTTTGTTTTTTTTTTTCCCTGAGCATGGTGCAATTCTTAGAAATCTCTTCTGATGGGAGATTTTTTTTTTTTTCCCCTCACAACCTAAACTCTTCTGAAGTGCAGGTTTCATTTTGTTTTCTTCTTTCAAAATCTAGTCATCGAATGACACTGTACAGACATTTAAAAGACTTTTCTCTTTCTCAAGAGGGTGGCCCCTTTCCTAATAGCTCTGTACTTTAAAATGGAATTCTGATTTAGATGAATCACATTTTAAAAGTAGCTACTGTGTGTGTTTCACGCTTGTGGAAACATGTAGCATCCTCGAAAGCAGCATGTGAGCTTGTCACCATACAGCTTTTGATGTCTGATTAGACGATCATAGGGACATCTGGAGTGAGTTAGTTTTGAAGTTACTGGTGTGAGGCGCTGGAGAATCTAAAGCCTTCTGACAGACTTGAACCAGTGAAAACATCACTACTTTTAGCAAATCTTTTTTAACCTGCAACTGGCTGACAGTTTTCTGACTGACGTAGCCCTGATGTTTTCCAACTGACTTTCCAGCCCCCTTTCTCTACAGAACTCCCTACCTTTCAAGCAAAGAATGGGTAAGCGGCATTTGTTGTAAAAATCATAAAGGATTATCCCCCTTTAAAAGGAAGAGGTAGATTCTTAAGCATCACAAGTCAGAATTGATGGACTTGCTTAAAGAAATTGTATTGTCTCCTTTTCTTTGCCTTTAATTTCAGTCAGTGTGTCAATCATGCATGTTTCTTAATTTTTAAATAAAATATGTTTGACACTCAGCTATGTTCTATGAAAATCCAAAGATAATTAGGCATCCAAAGCAGTTGATATTGCTGTAGTGTTATACCACAGTTTTAGAACACCTATCAAAAGTTCATACATTTATCTTGTCAAAATGTTATTTGAATAGTCTTATTAAATGTAAGTATTGTTTGGTTAAAGGTTGTATAATTTGTCCAATGAGGTTTTACTGGTATAAGATGATTCCTCATTATTTCGTGAATAAAATGATTGTATACCTATAAATATCTGAATATATTTACATAATTTGACCATGTCCCTCTCCTGCCCTGAAGCAACTGACCATTTCCCAGGATATATTTTAAATTTCTTGGTATGGCTTTTTTTTTTTATTGTAGTAAAATACACATAATATAATTTTTACCATCTTAACCATTTTAAAATGTATGGTTAGGTTTCACTAAGTACATTCATATTATTGTGCAGCCAGGACACCGTGCCTCTCCAGAACTCTTTTCATCTAGCAAAACTGAAACTCTATACTTATTAAACAATAAATCCCCATTTCCCCTTCTCCCTAACCTCTGGCAATCACCATTCTACTTTCTGTATCTACGATTTTGACTACTCTCGGTATCTCATATAAGTGAAATCGTAAAGTATTTGGTTTTTGTGACTGGCTTAATTCATTTAGCATAATTTCCTGAAGGTTTATTCATGTAGCCTGTGCCAGAATTTCCTTCCTTTTTAGGGTGAATAATATGTATATGAAACATTTTGCTTATCTGTTCATTCATTAATAGAGACTTGTGTTGCCTCCATCTTTTAGCTATTGTGAATAATACTGCTGTGGATGTGAGTGTACAGATACTGTTTTCAGACCCTGCTTTCAATTATTTTGCGTATATACCCAGAAGTGGAAATTCTGGATCATATGGTTATTAAATTTTTAATTTTTTGAGGAGCCACCATACTGTTTTCCATAGTTGTACCATTTTATATTCTCACCAACAGTGCGCAAGGGTTCCAGTCTTTCTACATCCTCACCAACACTTGTTATTTTCTGCTTTTTTAAAATAGCCATCCTTATGGATATGAGGTGTCATCTTGTGGTCTTGATTTGCATTTCCCTAATGATTAGTGATGTTGAGCATCTTTTCATATGCCTGTTAGTCATTCATATATCTTTCTTGGAGAAATGTCCATTCAAATCCTTTGTCCATTTTTGAATTGGGTTGTTTGTTTTTGTTGTTGTTGAGTTTTGGGAGTTCTCTATATAGTCTGAATATTAATCCCTTATTTGGATAGATGATTTGCAAATATTTTCTCCCATTATGTAGGTTGCCTCTTCACTCTGTTGATAGTGTCCTTTGATACCCCAAAGTTATTCATTTTCATGAAGTCCAGTTTATATACTTTGTTGTTGTTGTTGCCTGTTTCTTTGCTGCTGTATCCAAGAAATCATTGCCAACTTCCATGCTGGGAAGTTTTTGCCCTATGTTTTCTTCTAAGTGTTTTATAGTTTTAACTCTTATGTTTAGGTCTGTGATCCATTTTGAGTTAAATTTTGTATGTGGTATTGGGTAAAGGTTCAACTTCATTCTTTTGCATGTGAATATCCACTTTTCTCAGCACCATTTGTTGAAAATACTATTCTTGCCCTTCATCGTTGTTGAAAATCATTGACCATATGAGCAAGGGTTTATTTTTGGTTTCTTGGCATTACTTTTTACAGCCTAACCTCAGCCTATATGTTTAGCTTCCTCTCTAGCATGCTGCCTGCAGTTTCTCACATGTGCACAGAATGATCCTGTGTGTCTTGGCCCAGCTGTTTCTTCTGCCAGGCAAATGACAAATGTCATTCATCCCCCTTCCCCTTAGTGAATGTGCAATTTTCTTTCAAAACCTAGCGCAGTGGTCTTTCTTTCACGAATCCTTCCCTAACCTCTCTCCGTTATGGGCAGAATTAACCACGTCCTGCCCATGGCACAATGTCATATCTTTATTATAATTCTTTCTACCTCATATTATAATTTCCCACATCTTATAATTCCCTTACTAGACTCTGAACTCCTTGTGAGTGGATCGAATTTTCTTTCACATACCCAGCACGTAATATCTTTCCTAAAGAACAGGGGGCACTTATGAAAGGTTTATATAAAGAACAGAATGGAGTACATTTTCCTATCACATAATAGCCTATTTAAATTGCAAAGCAATTTAATTGCAGTTTTAGTAGCATTAATCTGCATGCTAGGTCTGCCAACAGATGGCCACGTAATACTACCCGGGATGTCAGGGAGGGAGGGCCTTTCTTTGCTCAGTTCCAAGTTCATGTCAGATGTGGACACTTCATTATATATATTTAAATATGTTATTTCATCCCATAAAAATCTGCTAGTTCGGCTTTATTTACTCTGTTTCATAGATGAAGAAGCTAGGGCTCACACAAGTTAACTCATTTGCCCCAGATTATGTAGCTAATACGTAGCAGTGCTAGAAATTTTACTTCAAATATGTTGTAATCCAAAGTGTAACCTCTTTTCATTCTACCACTCAAATCAAATGTTAACCTTGGAAGTAGCACCCTCGAGTCTATACCTTTGTCCCATAGATGCTGCCATCGCTCAACTGCTTTGGGCAATCTTCATTTGAAACTGCCTTCAAAGCCAGTTTATGAGGTGCTTCCTAAAAATATATATATATACGTTGTTTTTTGTTTTTTGGTTCTTGTTTTTTTTAAAAAAATATTTATTTATTTTTGGCTGTGTTGGGTCTTCGTTTCTGTGCGAGGGCTTTCTCTAGTTGCGGCAAGCAGGGGCCACTCTTCATCGCGGTGCGCGGGTCTCCCACTATCGCGGCCTCTCTTGTTGCGGAGCACAGGCTCCAGACGCGCAGGCTCAGCAGTTGTGGCTCACGGGCCTAGTTGCTCCGCAGCATGTGGGATCTTCCCAGACCAGGGCTCGAACCCGTGTCCCCTGCATTGGCAGGCAGATTCTCAACCACTGCACCACCAGGGAAGCCCGTATATGTTGTTTAATCATTTTATACTCACATGTTATTTTTCCACCAAAAATGATATTGTTCTATTTGATGCCAAAATTTATACTGTAAAGTTGGTCTCAAGTAACTTGACTGTTTATACAATTTAGATATCCGTATGCAGCAGAAAGGTGTGCCACACACACACACACACACACACACACACAAATCTGATGCAGGCATTAAAAATATTTACGGAAGAATAGATTCAGGTGTGCTTTAGCAGCAGAGTTTTATAGCCATTCTTTGTTTATCCAGTTGTCTAGTGGTTGAGACAACTAGGTTTTATCCCTGACTCATCCACTGGCTCTTTGTCAAGGTAGGCAAGTATAATTTTGTTCTCTGTCTGGAAGAAGAAGATTGTCTTCTCTCTTGCACACAGTGGAGTTGCGAGGTTAATGCCTTTTATCTTGAGTATAGCATTTAGCAGACTGCGGATGCTTAATATATGTTAATAATAGCGATAATAATGAATGTTGATAATTAAAGGTCTTTTATAATTACCAGATTCCTAATGTGTGTTAAATATAATTAAAGGGAAATGATTTAAATTAATATGCATGCACACAAAAGCTAGAGCTAGCCACAGCTTTTATTTTTAGCTTCTTAACCAACATCATGAATGTGAATCCAGTATTAGGTCCAATTATTATTATAGTTTTACTCTGGTCATGTATGGAGAACCCATGCAGGATCTGGAAACTAGAATTGCATCTGTTTGAGCTGAAAAACACAGTAATGAATGGGAAACCACAAAGGACTTCTGTGATTGGAGCTTGACCATGTGAAATTGTGCATCAGACATTATTATAATCTATTGCCGTAACAATCTCTGTGTTCCATGAGAGAAAGGTACTTTTCCTAGAAGCTGGACACCATCCCTGGAGTGGGTAACAAACAGATATGCCTGGAAGGGCTCTAAAAGGTGTAGGTGGAATAGAGGAAACAATATTCATAAATAATTTCCCATGAAATTCAGCTTGGAGATTCATCCTTTGAACTCAGATTATTTCATAAGGTACTAGAGAGGTAGGTGGGAGCTGAGAATTCTGAGAGGCAGCAGGCTGAAGTGGTTAAGAACATGGCCTCATAAGCTTGACTGCCTGATTCAAATCTAGTTCCGCCACTGAGTAAAGGGGTGATTTTTGTGAAGTACGTCCCTTCTTTTGGTCTCACTTTTCTCATCTATAAAATAGTGATAACAGTACTTACCTTACAGGGTCATCTTGAGAAATAAAGGAGCAGTTATTTGTAAAAATTCTTACAATATATAGTAAGTACTATATGTGTTTGTTAAATAAATATATGTGTTGGATTTGAGTCATACATGAAGGAGGAAAGGGTGGTAGGGTAAAGTGGACTCTACAAGCAATTCTGAGTCATTTTTTTAAAAGCTGACCTTTATCATGTTTAGCTTTAATTTAAGGAAGTCACTTAGCGCACAGCTAGAAAAAAATACTGTTTCCAAAGGTGAACATTAAATGTATGTGAATGTTAAATGTATGTTGAGTGTCTTTTGTTTATAGAGACCCTTCCAATTTCTTTTCATTTGGGTTGGGGGGAAGGAAAAAAAAAAAGAAAAGAAGAAGAAGAAGAAAAAAAACCCTCCAAAGACCAATTCTTAAAGCAGTATTGGAACTGCATCAATGAATTCATCCCTAGTTTCCCTCTCTTGATGTGAAATAGTTTTCTTCCTTGTAAACATTTTGTTTAAATTGAAAACCTAGAAAGAAACAGGAAAGGGCGGTTATTAAGAAACAGGGCAATTTCTAATGGTTCAAACGTGTCATTCATCTGTACTTTTCTGAAAGCCTTGCCCTTTGGTGTTTCCCTAGCTTGCTCTTCTGCCCCCTTGAATCACCTTTCTCACTTCTCTGCATGGCAGACACCTTCTCATCTGCTAAGGCCAGGCTAAAACATCACTTCCTTTTTAAAGCTCTTTTCAAAACCCTACTCCCTGGCAGAAGTTTGGTGCCATTTCAGCAATATTTTTAATGTATGACATAGCGTTTGTTGAGATCACGACGGAAATATTTTTGGAGGAGCAGTATTTAATATAGGACCGAAATATCAGAGGCCAGAGACGAGATACCTAGAGAGCACAGTATCGGTGCCTCTCATATCACACACTGGTTCCCTGACTCAGGCATACTCTGCAGTGCCTGGAATAGAGCCAACTCTTTCCTTCTAGTTCTGTTGTCCCCCTCCCCTGCATGAGAATGGATCATACTTCTGCCATGAACAGTGTCATGAACACTTATCATTTTTATTTGTATGTTTCCCTCCTTCCTTTGGAGTGGAGGTGCTCTGAGGGCAGAGAATGTGCTTTTTGTCTTGGTAGCCTAGCACTTAGCATATGGTAGGTATTTAATAATTGACTGAATAAATGAATGAGTGATAAAAATAGTGGACAAGCAACTGGAAAGAAAGAAAGAAAAATGAACAAATTCTCAGATTCTGACAGACTGATGTTTTTATAGAGAGAATATTTTAAAGGCAGTATTGAAAGAATACAGTATTTTAAAAGGTAACGTAGATAGTATTTTTTGTTGTTCTTTTCTACATTCACTGTTAAATGATGAACAAATGGACTTCATTCAGCATGAAAAGCATTTAGCTATCTCTACGTTACGACATAAAACAGAGCACACATAGACCTCTGAGAACATTATGCCATTTCTGCATTTTTAATATAGTTCAAACCCAGTGCCTCCAAGTCACTTTCCAGCTTCTTTCATTTTAAACATGCTGGCAATGGTGGGGGAGGGAGTTTGTTTGGAAATGATTATAATCATTTAAGTTCAGCTGCTGATCAGTGCTTTCTTAACAAGTTGAAAATATGTAATTTAATTATCTGTGTACATTTGGGGGATTAATTATAGAACCTACCAAAATAACCATTTAACGTCAAAATTTGAGGTTTTTTTGGACTTCTCAATCTGTTTTGCTGAATAGGTAAAGTAGAAATTGGAGACTTTGTGCAAGTTGTAAAGGTACTCTATAGCCGTTTCTTGTGTGACTGCACCCATGTGATAGACAGCCTTTGGGTGAAAAATTTTGTTTTGCCTTGTGTCTACCACATATAGTTAAACTGACTTATTGTACGACGTAACCTACAACAATTTACCTTAGGAATTGCCAAACTGATTTTTGGTTTTATAGTTCTGGCTAGTTTTTAAATTAGTGGGCCAAAGATAACATATAAAACTAAATATTTTAAAACAATGAATCTAGGCATCAGTTTCAGGATAAAATTCTTCTAGCCTAATTCGGAGAAAAAAATTTGTCTAGTTTCAGCTCATTGCATGGTTCCCAACTGATATTACACTTGGAGACCATTATGGAAGATTAAGGCTTTGTCAAGTTCTTATAATACTTTCCCACTTTTGACTATCTGAACTTGCTGGGATCTTTCATTCATAAGTTTGGGCTGACTCTGCAAAATGGTTTGTAATGTCTTCCTTCATTTAACAAGCATTGGTACCATGGTTTGTGCTAAGGATTAAAAGGTGAGTAAAAAACATGGGCCTCTCCCCAGGGAGCTCCCTTTTATGTGTCTCTCTCCCTCATCCATTGAGGGGCACAGACATATAAATAGAAATTATGATACAATTCAGGTACAGTGATTTTCCTATAGACAAGGAAAATCTATGGAAAACTAAGAGGAGAATTTGAAAGTAATTCATGAAGGGTGCAAGTTTCACGGAAATGCTGTGTCTTAAAGGATGACTAGGAGGCAACCAGGCCAAATCATGGAAAAATATGTTTTAGCCAGAGGGTTACAAAAACAAAGACAGAGATGTGAGAAATAGTCTTCCTGAGGTTTTCCAGAGGAATTGCAAACACTTTAGTCTTGTTCAGAGAGTTTGGAGAAATGAGTGGCCAAATCATGAAAGACTATATATGTCATATAAAGGAGCTTGACTTTTATGTGTTACACAGGACCACCGAAGAGTTTGAAGTAGAGGGGTTACAGGTTCAACTTTGTAAAAATCAGAGTAGAGATAAGAAAATGCTTAGGAGTTTGTTATAGTATGATTGAGGACAGAACTGGCAAAGATCTGAATTACACCATGATTCCTTTATAGACAGGGACTCAGTGATTGATTGATTCAGTGATAATTACAAAACATCCACCATCACACTTTCTTTGTGCCAGTCAGTGTTCTAAATGCTATAAATATATTATTCTCTCTAATCCTCATAACAATGGTGGCTACCATTTATATCCCCACTTTATTGATAAGGAAATGAGGCACATAGAGACTAAGTAAAGGTCAAGTTGCTCAGTCATAAAGCTAACAAGTGGCAGGAATATTTAGGAAATAAAATCCACAGATCTTGGATAAGGGGGTAGAACATACAAGAGATGTTAAGAATTCCCAGGGTCCACTTTTGTGTAGTGAGGCAGAAGAGTGTTCTACCATCAAACACACGGAACGTAGAAACAGTTTGTGGGCAAAGATACAAATAGAGGTGCTTGGAAATCAAAGAAATAAGAGTTCATACCTCGAAGTCCTTGATGATCTTATTAAGAGCAGTTCCAGTAGAGGAAAGTGGGGTGGAAACGGCTGTACTGTTGGTGGAGAAGGAGATTGGAGGCAAAGAAGTGGAAACAGCTCTTACAGAACTTATGACATTAGGGAGAGCACACACAGAGTTAAATTTTATATGCCAGGAATCATTTAAGGACTCTTAATTTCAAGGAACTTTTGTACAGTGTAAAATGGCTCTGTCAAAAAAGGAACGGTATTTGTTTTTCTGAGAATTCTGCACGTAATCTATGAGCATGTTGAATATCTGTGTCTTGGGAAGCGAGAGATGCAGCTGGGCTTCAAGAAAAACTGGAATCAGAGACTCAACTAATTGTCTCTGCTTTATTGTTTGATAGATTTCATCATGTTTATCTGCAGACCAGCTTCCTCAACAGAGGGGAACACGGCTGCTAACAATTCCAGTTTTACCATCTCCAGGGAGGTACTAATTCTTTTCCTGGGCTCCAGGAAAGAAGTCTGGCGGCTTTCAGCTATGGCCGCTTTAAATCAGCCGTGGCTACTCATGGCTATGGCGGGTGGCAGGAGTGGTCTATAGCCACATGACATCTGCTGCACGGTCCATTGAGGGAAGAGCAGTTTCTAGCATGGGGAGGACTGGGCAGACATTCCCATCCATGCAGACTCAGAGCCAAGGCCAGGTGTAAACAATCAATAATGACAGTGCTGTAAGTTCAGGAAGAGCTCTGTGCCAAGGAAGCTGCAAGAAGAAAGATGGCTTGATGTGGGTCTTAAAGGAAGGATGAGTATTAGATAGCCATAGAGAGTTCAGTGAGCAAGTTCATGTTAACAAGGATATGTCAGTAGTGTTTGGACAGGAGCAGACCTTACTGGACAGAGTAGAAGAATTCTGAATGTACTGTTTCTCAGAGTAATCCAAAGACAACTTACGTCAGAAACACCTATTCCTGAGCTATCTCCCAGTCTGTTGAATCAGAATTTTGAGAGTAGAGTCCAGGGAATCTGCATCGTAAATGAGTACTGTTTGTGGTATTCAGTCTCCAATGTGATGGGAGAATTCTGTGAAATTCGGTTATAAAGAGAGACTGGACCTGGCCTGTGGACGACGAGATGCTTGAGCACCAGGAGATGTGGTTAGCTGTTTCAGCTGGTTCAGACATGAAAGAAACCCTTTGGGAGCATAATTTTCATGACTTATTCAAAGATGTGGCGGATAGAATGAAAAGATCACAATATATTTGACAAATTAATACACACTGGATTTGGAAGAAACAAATTAACTGGAACATTTTGCATAAAATTGTGAAGTTGTAAAAACCAAAAAAAAAAAAAAGGCGGAGAAGAAGAAAGTGGGACAGACGTTCTGTTGGAGAAGAAAGAAGTGGTGAAACACAAAGGAATTTTTTTAAATAGGGTAATTTGATGGGACCATAAAGACACCCTGACGTGATACCTTATTTAAGACACAAGCGTGTATTTTTATTCAGTCCCCATTTAATAAATCATAATTAGTATCATCAGCCTCATTGAACAGCAGACAATGGGAAAAAAAAGAAAAAACCCATCTCCCTAAAAAGAAGAGTTTTGTCTCAGGTCACAGAAGCAATAATTTAGGACATAGACTCCTTTGGGTCTGGAAAAGTTAATGTATCTCAAGTAACTAACTGACATTCACCAAATGTAAGAGCAGATAAAGTTTCCCCCAAAGATCCTGTGCGCATTATTCTGCTGCCTTTTGGCTGAGGCACTAATCTAATCTGATGTGTTGAACAGAATAGCCTGCCCTTTTAGCATTTCTCTGTCTGGCAGGATTTCTGATATTTGGTTGCATGGTCAACATCAAGCATGAAGAGAAAGTGGTTTCTGGTAAAGCAGTTTTAAGATAGGTTTTCTGACTCATGGAAGGCTATGCTGATGGAGGAACCAGTGAAGTCGATAACTGTGGTTTTTCTACCTGAATTAATAATACAAGTTCAAGTTACACAATAGCAGCAAATGTGTTGTGGATGAGGAATTGGGAGACCCACCTTCTGGTCTCAGCTGAGAGACTGAATTGCGTGGCCTTGGAGAAGGTCCTTAACTTCCTGGGAACAGTTTTTTCATCTGTAAAATGAGAAAGATTAAATGTAAAATGAGAAATTATTAAAATGGGAAGTCTCATATAACACTGGTAGGAACATAAATTGGTATAATACATGAGGAAATTACCTGATCTTAATTCTCAGTTTAAGAATTTGTAATGAGGGAATGTTTTTCTACCCCCACCCCCCTTTTTTGTTTACTTTTACAGCTTTTCTTTAGTTCTTAAATTATCTGATTTCAAGGAGTGTGTCTTTTATTTTTACTTTTTCATTATCTCTCTTAAGTAGCCAAGAAGACACTGAAAGAGTTGTAACTGGCTTGGGGTTGGCTTTCTCTAAACCCCATGCAATGCTTGAAGTTACTGACCTGAGCAAAACTGGCAGTTCTAACTGGAAGGGAAATAAGATGCAATGATCTTAGTGGCAAACCAGTACTCCCCTCTCTGGTCACCAAATATTTCTTGCCATTCATTTTTTTCTATTCTGTTTTCTTATTCTGAATACTGGGCTTTTTTTGATTTTAGGCATTAGAAATATCTTTCCCAGTCTGTGACCTGTCTTTCTACCTTGATTTTTTTTTTATTATAGACAAGCTTTAAATTTTAATATATTTATTAGTTTTAGTGTTGTGCTGTGTGTGTGTGTGTTTTTTTTTTAAGTATTTGTTTATTTATTTATTTATGGCTGTGTTGGGTCTTCGTTTCTGTGTGAGGGCTTTCTGTAGTTGTGGCAAGCGGGGGCCACTCTTCATCGCGGTGCGCGGTCCTCTCACTATCGCGGCCTCTCTTGTTGCGGAGCACAGGCTCCAGACGCGCAGGCTCAGTAATTGTGGCTCATGGGCCCAGCTGCTCCGCGGCATGTGGGATCTTCCCAGACCAGGGCTCGAACCCGTGTCCTCTGCATTGGCAGGCAGATTCTCAACCACTGCGCCACCAGGGAAGCCCTGTGTGTGTGTTTAAGAAATAATTTTTTACCCTGACTCACAATGATATTTTCCAATATTACTTTTTCTGAGAATTTTAAAGTTTTCACATTTAAGCCTTTAATTCACCTGTAAGTTTTTAAGTGGTGTGAGTAGGGATCTATTTTTATTTTATTTTTTTGGTATTGTAGTACCACTTAAAATAATTAATAAATGTTGATTATCAAGTGTTATTTCTGTTTTTTCAGATGATAATTTTTTTCCTTTATTCCCTGAAAGTAATGTATTCCGTCAGTACAGCCTCATGATAAAGCCCCGTTGGCCATGATGTGTTGTGTTTTCTGTATTGCTGAATTCAACTTGCTAATGTTTTATTTAGGATGTTATCATCTATGTAACTGAGATAGGTCTTTATTTTTTGCATTGTTTGGTTTTGGCACTATGCCTTCCATACCTATGGTAAGCTTCAATAAATGAGTAGGGAAGCTTTTACTGTGTTTTCCCCCCATTATATGAAACAATTTGTGTTTACTATTGGAATTATGTTTTTGTAAATCATCTGTTCAGTCTGCGACTGCGTATGTCTGTGTTGTCTATTGGTTTGTGGGTAGGGTGGGACGTAGAAGGAGGTGGCTTATTCAGATTTTTTGTTTTGTCTACATGTATTCTGGCATGTTGCCAATTAAAAAAATTTCCAGAATATTATCTACTTTGTCTTAGGTTTTCAAATTTATTGGTGTAAATAGTCTTAGAATTTTAAAATAATCTGTGCTCTTTGTGTAGTTATGTTCTCCATCATCCCTAATATTGTTAATTTTTACATTTTCTATTTTTTTTCCTTGATCAGTCTTATGGAGATCTGTCTATATTATTATTTTTAAAATTGTTTTCAAAGAAACAACTTTTGGTTTTGTCCATCTATTCTTTTTCTGTTTTATTAACTTCTGCTCTTATTTCCTTTATTCTGCTTTAGTTTTAAGGAAAGTAAAAGTAGAGAAACAATAACTCTAAGCTCGTTCCTAGTTTTTTATATGGTTATCTATTTCACTTTCTTGCTTTAAATAAATGCACTTACAATATAAATTCGCTTCTCCTCAAAGTACAGCTACGAATGTAGCAGCCTCCCTTAATTTGTGATTCACAGTACCTTCATTTGTCATTCATTTCAGAACACTTTGATTTCCATTGTGATTTCCTCTTTACTCTTTGAGATATGTAATAGTAGTACATTTTAAAGTTGATGAACATATCACTCTAGACCCATTGCTAATTTAATCACGCTGTTTATAAAGAGATTTATATGGTACTGATTTCTTGAATTTTGTGGTGATAGTTTGTAATCTAGTGTATGGTTAATTTTTGTAAAAATTTAATATGTAATTAAAATGCATATCACCTCCTTGTTTCTCTATTACCTCAAGATTGTTTGCTTTGTTGTTCAAATACCCTATATATGTTTGTTGTTGTTGTTGTTTTTTCCCCCTGCCAGCTTCTGATAGAAGTGTGCTAAAATTTCCCAGTATGGTTATAGATTTGTCAAATTGTACTTCTGACTTCGTGAGATTGTGTCTTATGTATGCTGAGGCTATTTACAATTCATGATTGTTACATCTTGTTGATGAGTTCTTCCTTTTGTTTGAAGTTTCTCTCTTTATCCACATTAGTAATTTTACATTAAATCCTATTTTATGTGATGTATTTGCAACCACCAGCTTATTTTGGTTCCAGTCTTCCTGATGTATTTTCCATTCCTTTATTTTCAATCCCTGTGTGGTTTTACCTTAGACATGTAGATTGGGGGGGAGCGCATAAAGGACATATAGATAGTGTCTTAAAATGCAACCTATGCATTTAGATAGATTAGTCCAATACATTTCCCGTTATTGAGACTTGGGATCTGTTTGGTCTTATTTCTGATTACCATTGGACTAATAGGCCCCCAAAGTAGAAAAAGTCTACTTTTTTCTTTGTTTCAAATGTATACGTTTTTTGTGTTCTTTACTCGTTACTCATAAGTTTTAATGTGTAAATATTAATATCTCATGCTAAAGAATTTTGAAGTAGATTTTAAGCACTGTGATACAACAGGCAGAATTAGCTGAAATGATAGTGGGGGCTTGCCCTGGGTTACCTGAAAAATAAGCTGGCTAGGACCAGGGCCCTCGCCCTTACCCTGAGAGGAAAGGGCTGCGCTTGAACTCATCTTCAGTGAGGCCAGTGGCTCCCTGGCACCAGCAGCAGCTGCAGCAAATTCCCACATGTGTCAAGATCTCTAGGTTCAAGGCAGCCTCTGCAGAGCGCCTCAGTAAACAGCTGGTATCCACGCACTGCACTGCCTGGTACCAAGCCCCTTAATTATTTGTGCCACTGACAAGGCTACTCTCATACTCATCCTATAAAAAGTAAGAGTAATAGGGGATGTTCTGTGATGCCTACCCATGGCATGTCCAGCAGAACACCCTGGTCTCTGCTCAGCCTTCCTTGGGGTCAGTGGAATGATCAAGCAACCTGTGCTATCTCTTGTCTTCCTGCTGTCCTCCATCCCCACCCATCCCTACTTCAATTTCCTCAACCCTGTTCCTTAACCCGTTCTGTGTGAGGTTGTGAAATCAACCTGAGCCCTGTTGTCCAGTAGGTGGTGACTGCTAAAGTATCTGCTTGTAAAACTGAAACCATGACATACAATCTCCAAAAATTTACACGTGTATCCCAAAAAGGAGAAATCTTTTCCTATATTATAAATATAACATGATCATGCCTCTTGAAATTAATCATTTTAATATCATATACCTAATCCATGTTAAAACTTCTTTAATGGTCCTCCAAATATTCTTTTAAGTTATGATTTAATCCAAGACCACACATTTAATCCAGAACCACACATCTGATTGCTGTCTTTTACATCTCTATAATTTAGAATAATCTTTAATTATTTGTTATACTGACTTGCAGAAAAACCAACTAGTTGTCCTTTAGTAGGTCATTTTTTATGGATGTGATTGCTTCCTTGTGAAGTAATTTGACGTCTCTAGTCCCTGTAGGTTCTCATAACTGGCAGTTGGATCTAAAGGCTTGATTAAATTTAAGTTAAACGTTTTTAGCAAGATTACATCATAGGTGACATGTACTTCTTATGTATCAGGTCAAAAAACACATAATATGTATTTTGTTTTGTTTTTCACCATTAGTGACCTAAATTTGGTTATTGGATTAAGGTGATAACCTCATCCCTCACTGCAAACATGAATTTGTTTCACTTGCAACCAGAAATAATCATTTATGGACTAACTTGGGTACTATGTCCAGTTACTGTCAATAGTTTTTACAACACTTGATGATTTTATCCTGAAACAGTAAGTTCTTTAAGAAGTACAATGTGATGCTTTTTAAATGTTTTCATTTTTTTTCCTACACTTTCTGGCATTCTTTTATAATATAGTGATTTCCCCAGCTTTCAGATGGGGATATCTTATTACCCTGAAATACAGTTCATACTATTAATGTAGAAAAATGCTTATTTTGTGCTTTAAATGACTAATTTTCAAAGTAAATAATTTGATTCATAGAAGTGCCAAATGATGACAAAGAAGTTTTCTCTGGCTTTGTCTTTCTTGAATATCAGTAGGGACTCAGAATTTCATAGATAGTGTATTTCAATCAATTACAATCATTCTTTTCTGCTACCTCAGCTTTGGTGAGTGGGAAGCCCCTTCAGGCTAACTTCTGGGTTTTGACATCAAGCTTCCTTGCTTTTTGGAACAGCCAGATTTCCCAAGATAACCTTATACATTTCTTGCCCCAGACTTGGCCCAAGTCTTCTCTCCAAAGATCTGTAGAGAATGGTATGGACAGGGACCAAAATCCAGGTCCTAGGTATGTACTTTTTCCTGAGAGTACATTACTTCTACATCATTTTCTGGCCAGAGTTAGAAAATATGTGAAATATGTTTTTAAAATCTTGAGTTCAAATCAATATCTCTATATAGTTTTATCATTGAGTTTAATTTCTTTGATTTTCTAATTGCTTCTTTTTCATTCTGTCAGTCTTAGTTGCTGTTAACTTTAACATAATTACTCATTTGATTTATCCTACAATTTAAAAAAAATTCCAGTAACAGCAAAAGATGTACTATCAAAGTGTGTTGATCTAAAATCATTTGAAATAAATTAGTTCATTCTGTAGTTTATCATATGCATGTGTATATAGAGAGGTACTCACATACATACCCATAGTATTCTTTAAAATGAATTTTTGTTATTCAGAATTTGTCTTGTAAACATGATTGTCACTTTTACACACTCCATTTACTGATAGTACCCTCATGATTCTTGTTATTTTTGTCTATAGATTTAAGTTTTATCTTTAAGCTCAAAACACTGGTCATTAACATTTTTAAGTCAATAATTCATTAGATTTAGCAACCTGTTTCAGCAGTTGTTACACTTGTCTGATTCATACTTTCTCATGAATTTGCTTTTTTTTTTTTTTAATGCTGAAGTACTTTATGACTCTTTCTATGAGAGGATATGTGAAACATAAACTTTGAATTTTCAAGATACCTTTAATTTGCTCTAACTCTTGGATAATAGCTTAGTTGGGTATAAAATTCTAGGTAGCAGTTATTTTTCTTTAAAGCTTTAGAGTTCTTATTCATTGTCTGCTGGCAACTATTGTTGCTGATAAAAGTTTAATTGTCATTCTTTGGTGGATGGTATGCACTTTCTCTTTGTTCTTGGTGTTTTTCCATTTTCAGTATGTTTTCTTATTCACTTTAAGTACAATGTCAACCTCTGAGGATTAATGTTTTCCTTCTATTCAGAAAATGTATCAGCTATTATCTCAAACTGTAGTGATTCTTCACCATTTGCTCCATTTTCTTCATGCATGCTTTTTAGACAATCATTGGGATCTCTCAACATTTTCTTCTAGAGTCCAGCAAGTCCATGGCTTGGGCCCCACTTACCACTTTGTTTTTATTCAGTTTCAGGGATACTATGGTGTTTATCTTGTTGAGTCAAGCTTACCTTTTAGGGTTTGTTCTTTTTTATATTTAGTCTTTTTTTCTGTGTGTTTTAAGAAGAGGTGCTATCAAATCCTTACTGTTTTGTTACTTTTTTTTGCTGGAAGGCACTAATAATATTTTTTAATTGAGAGAAGTGAAAAATAATCCAATTTCTTCTTTACTGTGGAATGAGTACTGTGTATTATTAATGGAATATTAGACCTTCAAGCAAAATATTTTTCACTGAGTAGGGCATCCATAATCTTTTTTTTTTTTGTCACATGGCTTGTGGGATCATCGTTCCCTGACCAGGGATCAAACCTGTGCCCCTGCTGTGGAAGCGTGGAGTCCCAACCATGGGACTGCCAGGGAATTCCCCAGGGCATCCATACTCTTGATCTTTATTAAATTTATTTAATCTTTATTAAAATTTTGACATAAGTTGAGTGAACTCTTTTTTATATTTCTTCTTATGAACATATCCTCATGCATAATAATAAACTTTTATTTTTTTATAAATAAGATATAGTTTGAAGACTGTTTATATCATTAGTAAATCATGCACATTGAATGATATGTTCAAGAATTCTGTATTTAAAAATGCCTATATTTTTTGTAAACTTCGTTTGAGTTTAATAAGTAAAATAATCCAGGCTACTTATTAAAGGATAGGAAGAGATATCCAAATTCTATTTCCTATCACTGGCTCACAACTATAATATAGTTTACAGTCTAGATATTTTACATTCTAAATAACATTTTCTCATTAAAAAAATATTTTAAATAGGATTGAACATATGAAGAAAATAACATTCTTCTCTGTAACTGTATTTATTTACTGTTTAAAAAATAACATTACTTGCTATGGCCACATTTCTTAGTTTAATTATATTAATTATATTTGATAACATTGATGATATAGTCTTGAAAAACAATATCAAATCAGATATATTAAAATTAAAATTTTATGTATGGAATTAAACTTAGTTCACTGAGGATAGAAATGTTGTCCTGTTCTTTGATTTGCTTAATAAATGGTATATAGTAACTTCTTAGGAAATATTGAATTGCAGATAGTAAGTTTCAGAGGAATTAAATGCTTTTACCAAGTCCTGAACACATTTATAAATGTGAAGATATATCTTCTGAGTATTTTAGACTTTGTCCTTGAAATCTAACACAGACATTATTAGCAAAAAGCTAATTAGTTGAAAATCAAAAATTAAGATTTAGTTTTCTTGGATACTATTCCAACTATCTCTCATTGCCCCAGAGTTGAATAAATGGTTATTTTTATACATGAAAATTGGCTGCTTTTAAAAACAACTTTCAAGTGTGAAATAAAGCTACTGTTTCATTCCCCTCCTGTGTACACATGTTTTTAAGTAAATCAGGATGTGTTCTCCTAAAAAATCATCATCTTATGATTTACAGTTGTGTTGTTCTGTGTAAAAAAGATGGGTTCTGGCATTGTCCTACTGTGGTAAATTTTGAAAAGATATCAAAAAACTTGTGTTGTTTGCTTTGAAGTAAGAGATTAAGATAAAACTAAAATAAAATTAAAAGAAGCTTAGACAACATTTCATCTCATGCTGTTTTTGAG
The DNA here is from genome assembly GCF_949987535.1 of Balaenoptera acutorostrata. Lineage (NCBI taxonomy): Eukaryota > Metazoa > Chordata > Mammalia > Artiodactyla > Balaenopteridae > Balaenoptera > Balaenoptera acutorostrata. The sequence continues at coordinate 63,109,310 of NC_080071.1, read as the reverse complement.
CAGGGGAAAAAAAGCCCAAATGTATATAGTAACCTTGTGTCTTGGTAGTATTTCTGTAGACATTATCAGATCAATCTAAATTGAGTTAGTGTATATGTGGTAGGCAGAAACTGGTAGAAATTAGTTTATCTTCCCCAGACTCTTTCTGTTTTCTTTGTACAAAATAGGATAAACTCATTTTTAGACCTGATTAGGTTTCTCTGTTGCTTTTTTCCCTTTTCCCTAAAAGGGCAAGGATAGTCCATACTTTGTTTAGATTCACACCAACTATTAAAACAGGAAACCATTTAAAAGCCGTAGGCACATGTATGACATCTGTAGCTACTAGTGGAAAGATATGTTTGAATACAAAACCTGAAACACTTCCAAGTAAGGAATATGAACACTTACCCCTAATGCTTTTTAGTTTCACTGGTTATAAACAACATATTGAAGCTATAACATATGATTCTCATGATAGCCAAATATGCAAGTGATCTAACTAACCTGCAGATATTCCTCTTTATTTTATGAATAGGGTCTGTAGAAAATGCATTTCAATCTCATCAGACAAACTGAAAGGCTGTTGCATGGCTAATCTTGGTGGACATTTTAGGAGCTTGTTTGCTTTAAATACCCATTGTTTCTTTAATTTAAATGTGGACTTCTTTTTCCTCAGTAGATCCATTTATCCATGGGGCTTCTCATTTATAAGCTTAGATTGTATTCAGAACATTGGTACCAAAAACGCTTGACTTATATAATACTTTCTGAAATAAAGTTACTAATCTGCAAGTTGTCTATTTAAATAAAAACAGATTTATTAATTACAAAGAAATATTTTTTGAAAGGACTTTTACTTAATTGACTTTCATGCCAAGAATTAAGTATATTGTGTAACACATTTGCATATATCAAGGGTTTACTACTCATTTGAACTCTTAAAAGTTGCTGATTTGTGAGGGAATTTCTATCTTGAGGAATCTGAAAGCAAAGATTAATATTGATTTATGTAGGTATTTAAGAAAAAAATATCATGTGTTACCTCTTCCATCCGGGATGATCAGCAACTTATCTTCACAGAAAATGGTGCTGATTTGGTTGTTCTGCCCTCTGTATCAATTCTGGTGAAAATACGGTGATTAGGTGAGCTCTTAGTAATTATGGCTATCTGATGTGTCAAAGAGGTTTATTAAAACTCAGCAACAGCTGTTACCTAGTAGTGTCCTCTTACTCATTGTACATCACAAAATCTACAAATGTTCAGAGCTTGGCTTCTCTTTAAGCTGTTAATGGTAACACCCAAAGAGACAGCCCTTTTGTTTCATACACCACCCCCCCCAACACACACACAAAAGCCAGCTCTCCAATTCCTTAATAATAACAATCTTCCAAAACGCCATATTTTTCCAGGTCATTTAGACAAATGTTGCTCTACATCAAAATATAATTAAATGATACATTATCAGTTTAAATTGCATTTTTGGTGTATTGTTTCGGAATAATTGTGATTTATGGTGCTGCTGACTGCTTTTATAATCGTTAAGTGTTCTGTAGCTCACTGAATGTTTTAAACTTTGTTCTAATGCCCACAGGCAAAAATTGCAATGGGTACAATTTTATAAATCCAACTCATTAATAAATAATTTTTCCATTATGACTCTGGAATAAAGAGAACTATATGGGATGGGCTTTTAAAACATTACTACTTATAATTTGACGTGGCTTTAAATGGGGCATTGCACATAATATATTGAAATGAGACAATCTCTTCTAGCCTATAGGTATTTTACACCAAATTTCACTGTGAAGGAATGTTCAAGAGCTTCAGGGAAATCAGAAAATGAATTTTATCTTTTGTTGGTTTTCTGTTGCTGTTGTTAAATTTAGAAATTCTGTACTAGTAGGCTTTGGTTCACATATTTGTAAAGTGTTCTTCTCACTGATTATGATGCAAAGTTGAATTATTGAATAAAATGACTGGACCCTCCTGGATGAAAAAAATGTTTAAAATTTATATACGTAAATTCTAAATTAGCTCAGTAACATTTTAATGTACCCTAAAAAAAAGAAAGAAAAATCCCAAAACATGTATTAAGAAACATTCATATGCCTATGGAGTTTAAAGTTCATCCTGTCTCCAAGAAAATGAGAGACTTTACCTCTTTCTTAGGTTGCAAAATTATTTCTATATTTACTATTTCTTTATAAGAAATAAATTAATAGACGTTTGCCTTAGTTGCCTTACCCGGATAGACAGTTTTTCTGATAAAATGGTGAAATACCCAAGAGGCTATCCAAAAGTAACATTTTACTTGACCTCTACAGTTGAACTTTTAAAATAAATAGACACTTTTGCTTTGAATGGTGTCAAACTATGGATCAAATTTTAACCATGACTGCAGTCTTCATACTTAAAAAAATAAAAACTAATATTCACCTACAGTAAATGTTAATAAGATACCCCATGCCAACAATGAACAGCTGCTTATAATTTTTTAAAGCTATGAAGTTATGTATTTTGTTATATAAAATTTTTCAAGTTTTATGTAATTAACAGTGAACAACACAGTAGTTAAGTTTTTAAAGTGTCCGGTGTTTTATGAGAGAATTTTTTTAAACCTTCACTTTTACCTAATTTTGTGACACTGGTTGGTTCTGTTTGTAATCGTCTTATAACATTTTAAAAAGGGAAATGAGGAAGCTAAAAACTAAACATATGACTTTCAAATTAGATTTTGAGTACCCTGTTCTGCAGTGTAGATGTAAAGTTATCTGGTTAATGACCACCTTAGATGTCTAATTCTTGTCGTATATGAATAGATTCATGCAACTAACGAAATAAAGGAAGTCAGTCAAAAGCATTGATCACCTGTGCATTAACAATTCCAATTAACTGGCTGTTGACTTCAAGAACATCTAAAATTATTGGCTAATAAATTGTACCTTATGTTAACCTACCCTTTACATATTTAGGACAATAATCTAGGAGAACAGTAGATTGGATTCCATACTGTTTTCGGTTCAGTAATTGTTAACATACTTCAAATTTAATGTATGTAGTTTAGGTTTTCCCAAATTGGGTTACACAGATTTCTAGTCTTCTAGGTCATCCCAAATCAAATAAGACTGGGACATTATATATACTATATTCTCTCCATGGGGACTCAAAATATAGCAAATTAAAATTTCTGAGAAGTATTATATAAGGAATTTTGTTTAATTTAGTGTTTGCCAAGTTTATATTACCACAGAACCCTTTTTGTAAGCGCTGTCTACTAATAACCCACAGAAGACATTGTAAGGAATACTAGAAATACCAATCTTATTATATCTTATAAACAGCAACAAAAGTAAACTCTAAATCTAGCCCACCAATTGCACATGACTTAATTACCAAGTTTTTATTTGTTTTTAAATGTCTAGATTTAGTTGACAGATGAGTAGGAACAAAGGGAAGAAGGGGTATTGTTATTTCTGAGAAATGTCTAAAATCATTGTGCTTGAAAGGGCCTAGGAGCCTGGGGTTTGGCTTCATTTGGGGCCTGGGGCAAATTGCAATACTTATTTTTGGTCTTGTTTTGCTTGTTTTTCAGTTTAGAATGTTAGGCAGCCTCCTTTTGAATTCCGAAATTCCATGTCTCAAGACTGAATTTTTGTTTTTCTTCTCCCCCCTCCCCTTTTTTTTAAGAACTAGGGTCTTATTTCTAAAGATAAGTAACAATTCAGTCCATACCTTCTTGCATAATACTCTCTTAATATCTTGCTAGTAGCTGTTTGGCTTGATGTATGCAGTCTTGACATTAGAGGCAACCAGTGAAGTTCCTTTGTTTACCGTTCTCTAGTTGTGTAAGTGATTTCTCTTACTTGAAGAAGCCAAGAGTGAGGCGACATCCCCTCTCACCCCTAAATCTTTTTCTTAATTAAATGTTAAATGATTTCCAAATAAATTGAAACCAGCTCTAAGATCTTCTGGAGGATGATTGCTAGAGGCAAGTGAGAAATCATAGTTATAAAGAAGCTTGAGAATTCCCTTGGGAATTCTTTGTTTATAGAAAACAGGAACATTAATAACATTTGCTTAAAAGAAATTGTTCTGTTGAATACCCACACTGTTACTAACCACCTTCACAGCTCCCTATGTTCTGATTTAAACAAAGAGACAGTTGGCCATAGGAATTTTAGGGTTGGGGGTGGGGAAGTGCATAACTAATAGGACATATAACTTCCTTCCATGTCTCCTTTAATGGAAAGTCGTTACTTACATTTGTCACAAATTAAGCTCACCTAATCATTAAAATTCTACCCTCTGATCCTTCACTTAACAGTTAAGAATGACTTCACTGAGATTTTAATCCCAGAGAATCAGTTAATATATGTATAACAGACATGGCTTTCCAAAAATGCATTTTAGGTATTGATAATTGAGTGAAGTCTAGTTTATTTAGGAAAAGGTGCTTTTTCTACGGTTAAATGTTCAACTTAAACTAATTAGGAGCCATGAGGATTTTAGTAAATAAGTTAATGCATGGAAAACTCTGACCTAGTGTTCATTATTTAGCTTTGCTCCTTTTATTCAATGTTACAGAGCAATTTAGTATTTTTAAGTTCAGTCGCTACTGACGCATCATTCTCAATAATTTTTATTGATTGCACAATTTTCCTTTTATGTTTTCAGGTGAGAGTATTTCTTGTCTAAAGGTGTGTCAAGGATCCACTTTTTTTTCTTAGTAATTCTACTCCTTCATCCAGTGAATGTTATTTAATCTGTACGGTTCACAGAAGTAGTCTGCTAAGGTAGAAATTCAAAGTACATGTGACTTCATTAATTTAAAATTGTAGTACTTTGCTTAAATTTACCTTTTTAATCCATAGAGTAGTGTGGTGATTGTTAAACATGTTTATCGAGTCTTTGGCACCCCTCCCATCCAGAGCAGGGGCCCGTGCCCTCTCCATGAATCGGGAGTGACGCTGGTGACTCAGCTGTAGCCAAGAGCATCGGCAGACTTTGTGCGGCTTCTGAGGCTAGGTCAGAAAAGGCCACGCAGCGTCCACCGGATTCCCTGGGGAAGCCCACTCTAGAGGAAGCAGGCTGCCATGTGAGAAGTTCTATTACTCCAAGTCCGCTCTTGACTGAAAAAAATGCACAACCTAAAAGTTGAGAATTATGTTTTATTCGGCAGACATAACTGAGGGCTTAAGCCTGGGAGACAGCCTCTCAGATAGCTCTGAGGGACTGTTCCGAAGAGGTAAGGGAGGAGCCAGGGTATGTAGGAGTTTTTGCCAAAAAAAAAATAATAATAATAATAACAAAAGAATATCAAAAGATTACTGTTGTGATGAATTGGGAGATTGGGATTGACATATATACATTAATATGTATAAAATGGATAACTAATAAGAACCTACTGTATAAAAAAATAAAATTCAAAAATTCAAAAATAAAAATTACTGTTTATACAAGCAGACATCTCAAGTTAATGTATTTAGCACGTTTTTATGTATGAGAAGATGTAAGAGTCTGGACTCATTGAAATCATTCCTTTGATATGCACCTTACCTATCTAGGGCCAGTATCCTGCTTTTCTCCATCCTGAATCCCCTCAGGGTGCACCCTTAGGTGCGGCATCCTTTGTTTACTGATATGGCAGGCAATATTCTTTATCCACACCACCTAAGCGGGAAAGGCCATGTCTAGGCACTCTGGTTGACACTCATAGCAGCGCTTCCAGTGCCCAGCTCACATCAACCACCAGACAAGTGAGTGTGCCAACTTGAATGTCCAGACTTGTGCAGCCTTGACTACCCCCCCAGCCTACATCTGACAGCAGCCTTACAGGAGACCCCATGTGAGAGCTGCCCAGCTTAGCCCTTCAGAATTCCTGATCCACAGATCTGTGAAACATAAATATGTAAACAAGTGGACATATTGTTTTATAGCATTAATTTTTGGGATAATTTGTTATGCAATAATAGTAACCAGAATGAGTAGGTTCATTAAATTACATAAATCTATTCTTACATGATATATTCCAAAAGATAATCATGATTTTTAAAAATTATTTTGCCTCAAAGAGCTAAACCCATTATATGAACACCTTGTGAGTCGATCTTCATAAATTAGTAATATATTCTTCTAATTATACATAGGTTAGTATGTGTTGAAAATATAAATCATAAATTCAAATTTCAAAACAAAAACATTTAATAGAATTATGCTAAAGTGAAAATTAATATGCTATAGAGCTTCTCATCAAATGATAAAATTATAGGCAATTGCCTTAGTTTATATTCTAGGATTCTAAGAGGTTGTGTATGCTCACACCTTGCTGCAACCATTTGCCAGTAAGCTAAACTTGCTGAGCTGTAGTAGAGAACTAGAACTCCTCAAGCCTTTGCTCAGAGCCTTCTACTTATTTTATGTATGTTTCTTGGTATTTATATTATAGAAGTAATATATGTGTATGCTTAAAACTTGATACAGAAAAAGAAAAACTAAAATGAAATATTGGCCTTCCTGCCTCCTATTTAGTCCCAATCCCCAAGGCAAATGTTTAAATTAAATATTATATGTATTCCCCCTCTTGATTTGTCAGTGTTATGTAATGTCTGCTCTTGACTACCTGCTATCATGGATGAAGGATTTCATACACTTACATTTACCTACTACCTCTCATTCACCTCCTCTACTTCCTGACTCTTACATACAATTTTCAGGTTAATGGTTATCTTTCAACAAAGAGTTGCCTTTATAGCTTTAAATAATATACTTAAACATCTATTTCTTGATTTACCTACCCTAGGCAATGTTCTTAATCCTTGTTTTGATAAATGAAGCAGTTAGAAGCCTTTTTCTTATTTAAATTTCCCTTGATTCATCATTCTATTTATGAGTCCATTATTATTTTTATGTAACAATTCTTTATCCATTCTACTGTTGATGGATATTTGGAATTTCAACTTTGAGACTATTACTAGTAAGTCTGCTGTGAGCATTCTTGTACTTGTCTTTTGGTGAACACATGTACACGTTTTGTTGAGTCTCTACACCTAGGAGTTAGAGGCTGCCTGCATATTACCGGTGTTTCAAATGGCTGTTCAAAATTACACTGGCACCTGCAGTGTAAGAGAGTAGGATTCCACAGCCTTACCAGTATTTGATACTGTTTGGCTTTTTCATTTTAGCCATTCTGATGGGTATGTAGTGGTATCAAATTAAGGTTTAATTGGTATTTCCTTGATTAATGAGGTTGAACACCTTTTCATATGTTTATTAGTCATAGTTTTATCATCTTCTGTGAAGTGCTTATCTAGGTCTCTTGCCCATATTTCTGTTGGATTACCTCTATCTCCCTCCTTTCATTGATTTGTAGGTATTCTTTATGTATTCTCTTTAAGAACCCTTTTATTGAAAACGTGTGTTGCAGATATCTGTAGCTGGCTTTTTTCACTCTGTAATGTCTTTTGATGAAGTTTTTTTTAATGTAGTCCAATTTATCAGTATTTTCCTTCATGGATATTGCTTTTCTGTCATGTTTAATATGTCTTTCCCTATCCCCAAATCATGAACATATTCTTTGTTATTTTTGATAAGCTTTATTATTTTTGTCATTCATTTTTAAATTTATATATAATCTACCTGAAATTTACTTTTCCTCTGGTGTAAATCAGAGGTCCATTTTCAGTCTTTGCATATATTTACACAGATTTGTCCCAGCATCATCTTTTTTTTTTTTTTAAGAAAAATGATGATTTTACTTACTCTTTAGTGTCTATGCTTTTATTCCCTTTTCTAGCCTGACTACAGTGGCTACAATGTTAAATAGAAGTGAGAACACATACTCCTGCCACCTTCCCAACCTTAGGTAGAAAGCATTCAGTCTTTTGACATTAAATACAATGTTACATCTAAATTTTTCACTGATACCCTTTAAGGTTGAAGAAGTTTCCTTCTGTTCCTAATGTTCTGAGAGTTTTTAATCCCCAAACTCTTTTTTTAATATCTCTTTTGTTCTGTTAATATGGTGAATTACATTGATGGATTTGTGAACATTAAATCAAGCTTGCATTCCCAGGATAACCTCATTTGATCAAGATACATTATCTTTTGTATGTATTGCTGGATTTAATTTGCTAATATTTTATTAAATATTTTTGCATCTCTGTTCATGAGGGATATTGGTCTCTGGTTTCTTTTTTTGGAAAATGTCTTTATATGATCTTGGTTTTAGAAAAATGCTATGAAATGAATTAGGAAGCATTCCCTGCTTCTCTCTTTCTAAAAGAGACTTTACAGGATTCGTATTATTTCTTTTTAAAATGTTTGATATGTAGTCATCTGGGCCTGGAGTTATCTTTGTGGGAAGGCTTATAATTATAGATTGAATTTCTTTATATGATATAGAGCCCTCTGCGTTCCATCTTTCTTACTGAGTCAATATTGGTAATTTACATCATTAAATGAAGTTATCACTTTCATCAAAGTAGACAGTTATATTGCCATAAGTAATATTGTCCCTTTATTTTTCTTTTACTGTCTATGGGATCTGTAGTGGTGTTCCCTCTTTCATTCCTGACATTGGTAATCTATGTCTTCTCACTTATTTCCAGGTCATCTGGCTAGAGATATGTTAATTTTATTCATCTTTTCAAAGGATCAGCTTATTATTTAATTGATTTTCTCTATCATATGTCCATTTTCTATTTCATCAGTTTCCACTCTTATTTATAGTCTTCTCTTTCTTATACTTACTTTACTCTTCTTTAGCTTTTAAAATGGAAGCATAGATAATTTATTTTAGGAAAGATTATTATAAACAACTGCAGACCAATAATTTGAAACCTTTGCTTTAATGGACAATATATTACTAAAGTTTTTTCAAGAAAAATTAAAGTCCCAAATTAGATATATAAGTGTAAAATAAATTATAAAGTGAGAGGTAAAATACACCGATTTTTTTTAAAGGGGGGAAGGGGGACATTTCAGACTGTGGTATAGGAATATTCTCCAAGATCCTCAAAGGGCAGATAACCTCAATAGTATAAAAATGGTTCCAAAGAATAGAAAAAAGAAGAGGAAGTACTTCCCTACTCATTATGATGTTAGTATGTCCTTAATACCAAAACTAGGTAGGAATGGTATGAAATGGGCAAATATATGCTGATTTCACCATGATAGGAAAAGGGCAAATTATGGTTTTAAAAACCTCAACAGGTTTGTTACGAAGCCACTGCTTTCGTTCATGCTGTTTATTGTGCTTCCTCTCCTTCATTTGTCTCTTGCTCAGTCTTACCACTAGCTTTTCTGTTTCCTTTTTCTTTTTTTTTGAAGAATCTATTTTTGGCTCTGATGCTTTTAGCTGTGGCTTTCTTCTTTTTTAATTTGTTTTTATATTTTTTATGTCTCTTTTTTCTTTCTTAAGGCTTATTCTTTAATTTTCAGGCTCTTTTTTCACTATTTAAAAACATTTTAACCTCTTTATTAAAATTTTTAAACATGCATAAAAATAGGTTGGTATAATGAACCCCCATGTACCTGTCAACCAGTTTCCATAATCAGCAATATATTATCTCATTTAGTCTATTCTCCCTCTTATTAATTTTACTTTAATACAGCATAGAAACTTCCAGACATCATGCCATTTCATATGGAAATATTCCAGTGTGCATCTCTGACAGATAGGAACTCTTAAGCATAATCACCATTCTGTCACCACACCTAACAAAATTAATAAATAGTTCTTTTACTATCACCTGATACCCTGTCCATATTGAAACTTATTCAGATAGCTAAAACATTTTTTTGTCAATTTGTTTGTAGTAGAATCTACATTGTGCCTATACATTGCATTTGTTTATTATGAATCTTAGGGTTCTTATTTTGTAACTCATTCATCTCATTTCCTTTTTTAGGTTCTTTGAATTTTGTGAGAAACCAGGTCATTTTTTTTACTGCACAGATTCCTACATTCTGGAATTAGCATATTGCTGCCTTGTAGGATCATTTAGGTTGTTTTTTCATTCCCTGAATTTTCTATAGTTTAAATGTGATGACTTGATTGGATTCAGGGTCAGTTCTGGCAACAATACTCCAAAGATGTGAATTTACTGCCTATTTGAATCACATCACAGGGAACATGGTGTCTAGGTTGTTCAGGTCCTGATCTCTCCTCTGTAAAATCCTCCATTACCTTTTCATGTGATATTTTTACCATTTGTTGCAGGCTTTCTTTGTTAATATAAATGTTCAAGTTTTTAGAAGTTATGTAATTTTTAGAAATCATATAGCTGTACATGAAATTTCCATTGTGATTTGTTCTTTGATTTACGAGTTATTTAGATACATGCTTTTTAAAAATTTTTCCTAATATGTGGGTATGGGGTTTTTGTTTGTTTTTTGTTTTTGTTTTGTTTTGTTTTGGTTGTTGTTACTATTTTAACTTATTAATTGCACTGTGGTCAGAGAACAGGTGTATTTTTATAATCTCTTTAGGGTGTATTCAGGTTGTATTATATCATAGTACATGGTCAGATTTTTTTCCTTTATATGTTGCTTTTCTTATCTGTTCTTATATGTCCTTGTTTCCCTAAAAAAAAAAAAAATTGTCAGATGCCAATTCATGTACATTTGAACATTATACCAAACTTTCCAGTTGTGATATTTAAGTACCATATATCCTTTAGTCTGCAATAGCCATCAGTTATTGAGAAAAGTGAACTAAAATCTCTCATTATGATGGTGGATTTGTCAGTCTCTCTTTGTAATGGTATCCATCTTTTATATAAAGAAGCTGTGTTGTTGAGTACATAGGTTGGTATATATCTTTCTCTGGATTGTTCTTTTTGTCATTACATAATTAATGGCCTTTTAATTCCCTAATAATTTTTCTTAGCTTAGTCTATTTTGTATTTAAGACAGTTGTACAAGTTGCGCTTTTTTATTTTCTTTTACTCAGTATCTATTAATATGTATTTCTGTCTTTTAAACCTTTCGGTGTTGTCATGTTTTAGATATATCTTTTATGAAAGGTTATGTTTGGGTTTTATTTTTTAAATCAAGAATCTCTGCTTTTAATTTTTCTTTCATTTAAAAAAATGAAAAATCTTTAGAACGTTTCTTCTAAAATTATATACCCTTATTCAGACAAAGTATTTTAACCACAAATTGAGTCTATTTTTGTATTAAAAAAACTTATTGCCATTACAAAGGATTATTCCATGTATATTGTAAATTATCCATGACATGATGTTTTTCACTTTATATTACAAGTGTCTGCATTTTTCATTCATTTCTTCCCTTGACATTTACATATTTTAAACAATAGTCATTGGTATTTTCACCTTCTTTGAACTTCTTGTCTTAAACCTCATGTTAAGCAACATGTACATTTATTTGAGGTGTTTTCTATCAAATTATTGTCTAAAACCTTTACTGATACTTTGATATTGAGTTTATTTTTCCATTTTCTGTTTGAACTATATTTAGTCAGAATGGCTCATTGCAGAAAAGAGTGTGGAATTCTGAGAAACAGTGGAAGGTCAAGTTTAATACCTGTACAACTTATGGTGATGCTGTTGTTAGCACAGAACGTACTCCTTTATTAGCCATATCGCTTTATTAGTAAGTGCAGGTTACTATCACTCGGTAGATTCCAGACTTCACGTGAAGAAGAGCTGGTCTAATTAATTATGGCATTTCTAACCTCAATTAATTTGCTATTTTAGTGAAGACTTCAACACCTACTGGTGTTTTCCCCCAGGTGACAGTAAATATTACAGAAATAATACATTTTACCGAAGATGTATTGAAGTACAGCTCTTTGGAAAGTCACATAGTGCAGACATGATTGCATGACAGGAGCATTCTATGTGGGCTCTCTCGTGGCCTCTTAATTTTCCACGAAAATGAACATAGAATATGAGAGACAGGAAGTAAACACACAGTTTTCATGGGAGCAATCACAGAGGCTTCTCTTTGTATTTCCTCAGAGACCAAGACATCCAGTTGCACCTAGTTCTGCATGGTTTGAGTTGCCTTTACAGCAGTTTTGTTCCAGTTTTGAAAACTGTAGTTGCTCTAACTGTATTTTGACGATCAGCTGTTTTTCTCATGTTTTAAAAGTAATTAATCCCTTGCTACTTTATATATTTCACTACGTTGGAGGGGATCTTTGAGGACATTCCTAAAATATGGAGAGAGAAACCATCTTTTATTTAAAATAGGGCCTGTTGCAATTAGAAAAAAAAGGGACGATTTAGAACCAGCCCCTAGCTCTACCACCAGTGTGAAAGGCCCTGGATGAATAAGCCCACAAGTGGTGTAACTTGTCTGCATATCCAGCCCCTGAAAGGACTAGGGGGTGAATTAAGTGATGTGATTCAGGGAACACAGCAATTCAAAACCAGATGCTTAGACCACTAAGCCATCCCTTCCTGCACATTGTAAAGCATGAAGTTGTAAATATAGCAGATAATTGAGATTTAGATTTTAGATACGGTCATTGTTAGCAGCCCTCCTCTAGCTTTCTTTACTTAGAGTCTTAGAAGTTTATTTAACAGTTCATTTTATTGCAGTTGCTGTCAAAATTAATTAAGGCTTTTTATTTTTTTCTTGTATTTTTAACTCTTCTTTGATGAGGAGAGTATTAATAATAAAAAGTGTCTGAACTTAAAAGTGCATCCAAACTGAAGATGGAAAATATTCTCTATATTTGGGACATAATATTTTGAGCCCTCTTTTTGGTTTCTTTTCAATTTCAGCTTAAAAAACAACACATACTTATTCCTTCGTTGATTAAAACTGTCATCTTTCTTTGTCCATCATATAATGTACCCTCTATATTGGCTGCTTCCTTTCTTCTTATGCTAATTAAATAATAGTGGTTCTTAGTCTGAAGTGGGGCATGGGACTTGGCTTTTTATAAGCCTGGCATCCCCATAGCTAGCTTTTTAAAAAACTCATTGACCATGCCATTTGATGAGTAAATTTTCTCCTCTTTTTCTTCCTGTCTTCAGTACTATGGACAAAAATGGTCCTGTTTTATCAGGTTCTCTTCACTTCATAAAACATCATTTGTAATGAGATTATTTGAGGAATGAAAGAGATAAAGAGTCTATTGAAACATTGCTTTATCCAATAGTAGATAGAGGAAAAAGTAGTATTTTGAAAAGCCATCAACCTGAAATGAATGTCACCATTTCTTCAGTGTTAATATTAGATGTTTCAGATGGAAAAATAATATTACTAATGATAACATCATTAAAAAGCAAACAAACAAACAAAAAGCTCTACCAGGTTTAAAGTGATGCTTATCACAGCAGCTACTCAGGTTGGAATAAGCAAAATAGGTATAGTCTCATTCCATGTGGATATCGTTTCAACAAATGATAGAGGCCATACCTAAGAAATTGTTAAAGAATGACTTCAAACGTGACAGTGGGATTATAGGAGACAATAGGGTTAGGCCAACTGTTTGAGTCCAGAGCAATTATATATTGAGAGCTATTTTCGTGCAGAAGTGTTCAAATGAATGTGAATCTAAGAAACCAATCAAGCAAACGGCATCAGGCTTTAAAGAGTCTGCAACTGCAAACCAAATGACTACCAAGTTTTTGCAACAAGGCTCTAACTCTTGGGCACTTATCAGTCTTTCCAGTAACAGACCCACACACTGAGAAGTCATCATTGGAGCCCTAAATGAAACCTAAGAGTAATGACAGAAACATACTCAGCCAGTGATGTATGAGACAATTGTGCAGAGTCATTTCCTTTAGAGGGAAAGATTAAAATTTGACGGAGTTTGGGCTTAAGTGAAGAAATCAATTAAGACAAGAAGTCTTACCACCTGATCATGGTACATGATCCTTTAATGAATTGTTGGATTTGGTTTGCTAATATTTTGTTAAGAATTTTTGCATCTATATTCATCAGTGACATTGGCCTGTAATTTTATTTATTTATTTGTGATTTCTGGCATTTAAGGTGAGGTAAAGAGTTTTTACTGTGTCTGCTGGTTCTCAGCTGCATTTAACTCTAAATAGTCCTTTTGCCAAAGTGGCATATTTTGGAGTGGCATATTCTGGTACCCTTAGTGGCAATAATATAGATTTATATGAATAACTACAGATTTCATAGTGCAAAGTATATAGAATGGTGCAAAACTTATGACCCCTCTTCTCTACAAGCTCCAAATTATCTGGATGAGCACACCTGACCACCTGACTCGGGAGAGCAAAGCAAGCACAAGTTGCATGCCTGGCTCCTTTCATTGTCCATGGTACTTCAGCCCACTGCTGAATACCAGCCACCAAATTGCTATACATTTCTGTTTTTGGTGAGATAACAAATGTGAACCTAAAATCTCATGGATTCCCCATTTACTGGAGCAGAGGGTAAGACTGAGTCCATTATTTTGTTCATACTCTTTTTCATCCATTGGGCATCCTAACCATTATTCTTTCTGCATGCATGCATTTCAGCCTTTAAGAATGAGTTCACACCAAGCTTTTTCGTTATTGTCATATTTGTGATTTGATTATTCCTTAGGAGGGCACCCACAGAAAAGTAACCAATATATATGATTATATAGACCTATTGTTTTTGTTTCCTGTTGCCATTCCCTTCTGAAGAGCTGTTAAAGGTAATTTTAATCTGCTGTGATTGCTTCACAAATGGATAGGTCATTTGCCATATTTTGTAGAGGCATATCACCTGAGTGTCCTCAGCTACAGGAGAAGTATTTCCCTTGTAATAAGAAGAGAATAGAGAGGTTTACATCACCACTCAGTTTAAAAACCCTGTCAGGAAGCATGCACTTCTCTATGCAACCCCGGTTGTTCATTAGAAGTGTGAGCCTTTATCACTGATTAGGCATGGCTGAGGACTGGGTTGATGGTGTTGTGACAGACATCTTAACAGAAATTGGATTAGAAGAAAATCTCTATTTTGTTCAGGTCCAGGGAATCTTTGATTAGAAAGACTTCTTTCTTGTTTGGGATTCTGTTTTGTTGTGTATATAGAATTGAGTAAGTGATCTGTAATAGATTTGAAAAATAACTGCTTGTTCTTTTTTTATACCGTTCTTTTCTGTTATACTTATCACTTAGAAAAATATAGTTCAGGGAAGATTCAAATATTTATAACTATTTATAAATTGACATTTTGCTGAGTGACTAGAAAGATACAGTTTTTCCTTGGCTTGTTATTTCTGCATGCAATTATGAAGAAGTGCACTGGCCCATGTTTCTTTGGGAGGGAACATGGGAGTACAGTCTGGTTCACAGTCAGAAAACAGGGTAGGTGGATTGGCTTGTTCAGTGATTCATTCATTCACTAAATATGAACATCTACTATAAGCTGATAAAAATCAAGCAGAGACCTAAGGTGAACTGACATGACTTGCTTTCTTCCAACTTTGTAAGGTGGGAGCCATGTCAATTTTGTGAGCATTTCAGGTGACATTCAGCAGACAGTGTTTCCTGAGCATGCATACTGTGTTCTTGAAGCCTAGTGAACATGGAGGTGGGAGAGGTGGTAGTGATGCATATGCTATGCTGAAAAGAATTGCCCGATGACGTGGGAGAAGTCCTTACGAAGCTGGTTTGTGGCTCTGCTGTAAGAGATATCAGAACTTTTAAAGGATCTGTCATTTCCTCCTCTAGCAGTTTTCATTGCTTTAAATTTCTTGTCCTACAGAATTGCTCCAGTAACTATGCCCATTTGGTGAATCTGAATGGGTTTCGAAGATTAATCCAGAGATGACATTTGGATTAACTCATCACTGTCTAATAGGAGCAGTTTTAAGATGTGAATTAAGAAAACTAATTAGAGTATACCTTTGCCACCTACTTCTAGTAATTTTCTGGATCAGGGTTTGGAGGAAGAGATTTAGGTTTAGAGGCTGAAATTTGTCAGTCCCAGAATAGTGAACAAACGGACTAGTAATCGTCAAGAATATCAGACCTTTAGCACTCACAGATTCAACATTTGAAATTTCATATATACTGCATGTAAGCCAAAGGTCCAGAGCATGTGATCATTTGTAATTTTGCCGCAGCACCATATGAATCACTCACACTGGGAAGTTCAT
Source organism: Balaenoptera acutorostrata (assembly GCF_949987535.1). Classification (NCBI taxonomy): domain Eukaryota; kingdom Metazoa; phylum Chordata; class Mammalia; order Artiodactyla; family Balaenopteridae; genus Balaenoptera; species Balaenoptera acutorostrata. The sequence continues at coordinate 63,093,243 of NC_080071.1, read as the reverse complement.
GTGCAGGAATGACTTAGCTTGTCAAGGAGGCTTCAGAAAAGATCGCAGCCTTTGCTGACAGATTTTGAAGGGATGTTTGTACTGCACCTCTCCCCTCCCTGGAGGATCTCAGAAAAGTAGGTGTGAGCAGTGTGGTCAGTGAGATACCCCCCGCCCCCCATCCACTCAGGCTTTTTATCTATAGCAGCCACCTCCTGCCCTATTCAGATATTGTCCCTTGTAGCAATCACTGCTTAAGGATATGTCTGTGAAAACATGTTTATCATTTCTGTAGTACAAACCTCTTATGATTCTGTCAGAGATATGGGCTTGCATTAACAGCTAAATATCAGTTCTTCACCTTGAGATCATAGTCAAGATTGGGGAGTTTGGAAAGCCTGAAATTTTGTGCAGAATTCTGTGTGTATATGCATATGTATACCTGTATTGGGAAGGGAACCATTACTGTCATTAGTTCTGTAGGTGAGACTGTGATCAAAAAAAATATATATTAAAAACACCGCTTTAGATGGAGAATGTCTAATTTCTCTTAGTCTGTTTGCTTATACCTGCTGTTGTACATGGAAAGGGGTTGAGGTTGGAGGAAGACTAGCAGTTCCAGTTGGGATCTGGCTGGTGCGCAGTGGAGTTGAATTATGGAGCGTATAAAGGGGAACAGTGCACAGGCCAGTCACTGCCATCTCCTCTCCAGCCTCTTTGCTCTTCCCTCCACAGCATAAGCTCATTAAGGTGACGAATATATATGATTTTATCCCTAGTGTGTGGGACGGTGCCTGGAACAAAGGGGAGCATCCTGCCCTGAAACTCTTGCATGAGCTCAGGAATTTCTTGTAGTATTCACTCCACCACCTTGATTTAAATGAAAACTGACTTTGCCCAGTGTTACCACTTCCTCAGCAAACCTCTGAAGTAGAACATGCCCATTTTCTTCATGCTGCTTCAGGGCATTCCTAAAAATAGCAGAGGAGGAAGGTTTGGAGGCATTTGGGATGTGATGTACCATTGAAGGATGAAGAGGTGCCCAAAGCGGGAAAAACAATGGAAGAAGACAATTGACCCAAGAGATTTCTTAACCTTGACCTAAGTTTGGATCTAAAGAAATGAGATAGCTGGAAGAAAAGATATTGAGCAAAAGTTATCGAGCAAAAGTTTCAAAACGGCTTTGCTACAGTGATGGGGTCTTGCTCCCAGTCCTGTCTCTGGTGGAAGGTCCCCACCATGATCAGTAATCTCCAGTCTGGAGGTTTCAGTAGGACAGGTCTCCTTTTCCCAGCTGGCCAAAGCCTGACAGACTCAAGCTTGCAGCCACTGTGGGACCTAGATGGTTTTAAATATTGGTTTAGATACATTTTATAAATAATGAAAGTCATTTTAAATTACATTGTATTAAATAAAATATAAAAGCATATATAAAGAAACATAACCAGCCAGGTACAAATTGGTGCATTCTCTTTTGCTTCAATTATTTCAATCAATAAATAAAGATTAGCTTTCAATTCTGCTTTAAATTATCTTGCCAGAGATGGCTCTGGCAATGGTTCCAGCTAGCTCTCAGCTTTGAATGCAAAGACAGTGCTATATTCATCTTTGAATCCTACTTTCCACATATCCCCTCCCCGCCACTGCCAAGCCCAGAGCTGGATGAGAAGAGAGTGAATGTCTACCGAATGTAAGCAACACGAAAGACTTAAAAACAAAGTCCTTGAACATGCCTTATTTGTGGACAAAGATGAGTTGCAGACTTAGTTCTCCATCTGATAATTGTAAAGGATTTTTCAGCACAGACCTTTGACTTCCTACATTTTGAGAAATTTTTGGACAGTTTCTACTACACGGAGCATGCACCTAAATCCCTGTGGGGTTTTTTTCCCCCTAAAACAAGTCCCTATGGACATGGTTGTGGATTCAACATTTTCTGCAGCCTGTTTTCATAGGGAAGACTTTCATAGTGCAGACCGCCAGAGAAGTATGCCTGTACTGGCATGAGTGAAATGCATGTGCAAATGAAAAATATTCCTTTAATAGCATTTTCTTTTATCTTTACACTCTCCCAGCCAAGCTTGGAATCTGTGTAGCTTTGCTTCAGTGCATAAGGTACATTTCAAGAATCAAACCTGATTGAAATATATTTCAGCCAGCAAGAAAAACAGTTAAGCTAGAAATTTTTTGTAATTGCTAAATTATCCTGACTTCCTCAAGTCTCTATATATCTGCCAGCTTTAGGTGATGGTTTGTAGTTACATGTGATGCTCTAGTGCCATCAAACTGTCTATTCGGACAGACTTGTATTCTAAATATTTGAGAAGATGCTATAGTTTAAATAGAGAGATTAAATGGAAGAGAAGCAGGTGTTTATAATACCTTTGATCATATGTTTTATGATGGGAGCATGACCTGAAGCAGTCCCTTATGGGAGAGTGTGCTGTATTGTTCAGTATCTTCACCCTTTCACTGGTAGACAGCACTATTGGTGTACTCACGCGGTTTTGACAGATTCAGTAATACGGAAAACTAGGGAAAATTAGATGTAACTGGGTGGGGGAAGTAATCCATTTATAAACTGAAGCAGTCATTATAAACATGTTTGTATCAGTCTTGTATTTGAAAAAAATAAATGTGTTTTCCACTTTTCTTCTTAGCACTTTTTGAAATGTGTTATTTGAGTATGAGTAAGAAACATTGGACCTTAAAACAGCAGCTGCAGGATTGCCTTGTTGAACTTCTGAACTTACACAGTTCTAAGATTTTTAAAGCAGCCTTTTCATTGAACATATTTGCTTGGGAAGCAGCACACCCACAGGTGTTGGTGTTAGGTTGAAAGAGCAACAGAGCAGATGCAATGCTGATCGTGACATCAATAGTGGTTTTCATTTTTGGTACCTAGATAAGACTCGTCAGTGCGTCTGTTCAACTCAGATCTCACAAACAGAACAGAATTTCCCCCCTCCCCCCAGCTTTTTTTTTTTTTTTTTTTTAACTTACAGTTGTGTTTTAACTTCCTGATATCAGGTTTAGTCAAGCTTGGTCACCTTATAATTTTCTAAAAAAACAAACAAAAAATCCCAGCAGGTAAAATGTGTAAAGAGTATGCATTTAAAAAAAATTTATCCAAAAAGTTTGTCTTCTTAAATCTAAATCAGAATACTGGCAAATCTTAACAATGAACTCTTAACTCTGCTAAATTACTAACAGTAAGGAGGAAAGGAAATATCCAAGAAAATATCATAGAAGAAGAAAAAGAAAAATAATGACGTATGGAGGGAGGGTTTTAGTTTTATTTCAAGTAGACTTTACCTCATGTCATATATTTGTTTCCCAAAAGTTATTTAGAATCAGTATGTGAAGAAAATATATAATTATATGTCTTTGTGAGAGTTTGCTTTTCAAGGGAAGCTTTCAAAAAACACAAATTCTTCAAATGAATAATCACCCTTAATTTATCTGTTGAAAAATTTTTATTTTCTTCAGTGGGGACTTAACCTGCCTTACTATTTGGTGTCTCCTCACTAAGTTCTGGGATATCTAGGATATTTTGTACCTGGAATAGACCTTAGAAATCTTCTTGTCCTTATTTTACAGATAATGGAAGAAAGGGTCAGGATATTAGGTGACATCACCAGGCAAAGCTATGAGAGAACTTCTATTGGAACCTGTGTCTCCTTTGTCTTAGACCAGAGCTTAATTTTACGACTATACCTTGGTCTGTCTTATTTTTGTTAAACCTATTAAAACCATTCAGCATCTCCTGAACACACGCCAAATGAGGAGAAGGTGTGGCCAACTCTGAATGTGTCAAGAGTCAGTGGGATTTAACCTGTGAAGTGCATCATTCGCAATGGCACGATCTCTGTGAGACAGCCGGCTGGAATATTGACTTTCAGTGTATTTTACAAAATCCAGAATTGTTTAAACTCAGTCCAGTTTTACCCTAGAAGCATTAAGGTAACTTACCCTGTCGCTTAGCAGTGCGTGTGTATATATATGTGTGCACATATACCCCACAAGCCAAAGTTTTGAGATTAGTTAGTAGATTGATCTAATGAATTGTATTCTCAAAAAATAACTTTTTATTTAAAAAGTAAAATTATTATTGGAGGAGGAGATTCAAGATGGCGGAAGAGTAAGACGTGGAGATCACCTTCCTCCCCACAAATACATCAGAAATACATCTACCTGTGGAACAGCTCCTACAGAACACCTACTGAATGCTGGCAGAAGACCTCAGACCTCCCAAAAGGCAAGAAACTCCCCACGTACCTGGGTAGGGCAAAAGAAAAAAAAAAAAACAGAGACAAAAGAACAGGGATGGGACCTGTACCGCGGGGAGGGAGCTGTGAAGGAGGAAAGGTTTCCACACACTAGGAAGCCCCTTCGCAGTCGGAGACTGCGGGGGGCGGAGGGGGGAAGCTTCAGAGCCACGGAGGAGAGCGCAGCAACAGGGCTGCGGAGGGCAAAGTGGAGAGATTCCCGCACGGAGGATCAGTGCCGACCAGCACTCACCAGCCCAAGAGGCCTGTCTGCTCACCCGCCGGGGTGGGTGGGGGCTGGGAGCTGAGGCTCGGGCTTCGGTCGGATCCCAGGGAGAGGACTGGGGTTGGCGGCGTGATCACAGCCTGAAGGGGCTAGTGCACCACAGCTAGCCGGGAGGGAGTCCGGGAAAAAGTCTGCAGCTGCCGAAGAGACAAGAGACTTTTTCTTGCCTCTTTGTTTGCTGGTGCGCAAGGAGAGGGGATTCAGAGCGCCGCCTAAAGGAGCTCCAGAGACGGGCACGAGCCGCGGCTATCAGCGTGGACCCCAGAGACAGGCATGAGATGCTAAGGCTGCTGCTGCCGCCACCAAGAAGCCTGTGTGTGAGCACAGGTCACTCTCCACACCTCCCCTCCCGGGAGCCTGTGCAGCCCGCCTCTGCCCGGGTCCCGTGATCCAGGGACAACTTCCCCAGGAGAACGCACAGCGTGCCTCAGGCTGGTGCAACGTCACGCTGGCCTCTGCCGCCGCAGGCTCGCCCCACATCCGTGCCCCTCCCTCCCCCCAGCCTGAGTGAGCCAGAGCCCCCGAATCATCTGCTCCTTTAACCCCATCCTGTCTGAACGAAGAACAGACGCCCTCAGGTGACCTACACGCAAAGGCGGGGCCAAATCCAAAGCTGAACCCTGGGAGCTGTGCGAACAAAGAAGATTAAGGGAAATCTCTCCCAGCAGCCTCAGGAGCAGCGGATTAAATCTCCACAATCAACTTGATGCACCCTGCATCTGTGGAATACCTGAATAGACAACGAATCATCACAAAGTTGAGGAGGTGGACTTTGGGAACAACAATATGTATATTTTTTCCCCTTTTTCTCTTTTTGTGAGTGTGTATGTGTATGCTTCGGTGTGTGATTTTGTCTGTATAGCTTTGCTTTTACCATTTGTCCCAGGGTTCTGTCTGTCCGTTTTTTTTTTTATTAAAAAAATTTTTTTTTTAATTTTAATAACTTTATTTTATTTTACTTTATTTTATTTTATTTTATCTTCTTCTTTCTTTCTTTTTTTTTCCTCCCTTTCATTCTGAGCCGTGGGGATGAAAGGCTCTTGGTACTCCAGCCAGGTGTCAGGGCTGTGCCTCTGAGGTGGGAGAGCCAAGTTCAGGACACTGGCCCACAAGAGACCTCCCAGCTCCACGTAGTATCAAATGGCGAAAATCTCCCAGAGATCTCATGTCAATGCCAAGTCCCAGCTCCACTCAACGACCAGCAAGCTACAGTGCTGGACACCCTATGCCAAACAACTAGCAAGACAGGAACACAACCCCACCCATTAGCAAAGAGGCTGCATAAAATCATAATAAGGCCACAACACCGCAAAACACACCACCAGACGTGGACCTGCCCACCAGAAAGACAAGATCCAGCCTCATCCAACAAACAGACACTAGTACCCTCCACCAGGAAGCCTACACAACCCACTGAACCAACCTTAGCCACTGGGGACAGACACCAAAAACAACGGAAACTACGAACCTGCAGCCTGCGAAAAGGAGACCCCAAAAACAGTAAGTTAAGCAAAACGAGAAGACAGAGAAACACACAGCAGATGAAGGAACAAGGCAAAAACCCACCAGACCAAACAAATGAAGAGGAAATAGGAAGTCTACCTGAAAAAGAATTCAGAATAATGATAGTAAAGATAATCCAAAGTCTTGGAAATAGAATGGAGAAAATACAAGAAACGTTTAACAAGGACCTAGAAGGACTAAAGAGCAAACAAACAGTGATGAACAACACAATAAATGAAATTAAGAATTCTCTAGAAGGGATCAATAGCAGAATAACTGAGGCAGAAGAACGGGTAAGTGACCTGGAAGATAAAATAGTGGAAATAACTACTGCAGAGCAGAATAAAGAAAAAAGAATGAAAAGAATTGAGGACAGTCTCAGAGACCTCTGGGACAACATTAAATGCACCAACATTCGAATTATAGGGGTCCCAGAAGAAGAAGAGAAAAAGAAAGGGACTGAGAAAGTATTTGAAGAAATTATAGTTGAAAACTTCCCTAATATGGGAAAGGAAACAGTTAATCAAGTCCAGGAAGCACAGAGAGTCCCATACAGGATAAATCCAAGGAGAAACATGCCAAGGCACATATTAATCAAACTATCAAAAACTAAATGCAAAGAAAATATATTAACAGCAGCAAGGGAAAAACAAAAAATAACACACAAGGGAATCCCCATAAGGTTAACAACTGTTCTTTCAGCAGAAACTCTGCAAGCCAGAAGGGAGTGGCAGGACATATTTAAAGTGATGAAGGAGAAAAACCTACAACCAAGATTACTCTACCCAGCAAGGATCCCATTCAGATTTGATGGAGAAATTAAAACCTTTACAAATAAGCAAAAGCTAAGAGAGTTCAGCACCACCAAACCAGCTTTACAACAAATGCTAAAGGAACTTCTCTAGGCAGGAAACACAAGAGAAGGAAAAGACCTACAAAAACAAACCCAAAACAATTAAGAAAATGGTAATAGGAACAGACATATCGATAATTACCTTAAATGTAAATGGATTAAATGCTCCAACCAAAAGACATAGACGGGCTGAATGGATACCAAAACAAGACCCATATATATGCTGTCTACAAGAGACCCACTTCAGACCTAGGGACACATACAGACTGAAAGTGAGGGATGGAAAAAGATATTCCATGCAAATGGAAATCAAAAGAAAACTGGAATAGCAATTCTCATATCAGACAGAATAGACTTTAAAACAAAGACTATTACAAGAGACAAAGAAGGAAACTACATAATGATCAAGGGATCAATCCAAGAAGAAGATATAGCAATTGTAAATATTTATGCACCCAACATAGGAGCACCTCAATATATAAAGCAAATACTAACAGCCATAAAAGGGGAATTTGACAATAACACAGTCATAGTAGGGGACTTTAACACCCCACTTTCACCAATGCACAGATCATCCAAAATGAAAATAAATAAGGAAACACAAGCTTTAAATGATACATTAAACAAGATGAACTTAATTGATATTTATAGCACATTCCATCCCAAAACAGAATACATATTCTTCTCAAGTGCTCATGGAACATTCTCCAGGTTAGATCATATCTTGGGTCACAAAACAAGCCTTGGTAAATTTAAGAAAATTTTAATAGTATCAAGTATCTTTTCCGACCACAACGCTCTGAGACTAGATATCAATTACAGGAAAAATCTGTAAAAAAAAAAATACACATGGAGGCTAAACAATACACTACTTACTAACCAAGAGATCACTGAAGAAATCAAAGAGCAAATCAAAAAAAACTTAGGAAAAAATGACAATGAAAATACATTGTCCCAAAACCTATGGGATGCAGCAAAAGCATTTCCAAGAGGGAAGTTTATAGCAATACAACCCTACCTTAAGAAACAAGAAACATCTCATATAAACAACCTAACCTTACACCTAAAGCAATTAGAGAAAGAAGAAAAAAAAACCCCAAAGTTAGCAGAAGGAAAGAAATCATATAGATCAGATCAGAAATAAATGATGAAGGAAACAATAGCAAAGATCAATAAAACTAAAAGCTGCTTGTTTGAGAAAATAAAACTGATAAACCATTAGGCAGACTCATCAAGCAAAAAGGGAGAAGACTCAAATCAATAGAATTAGAAATGAAAAAGGAGAAGTAACAACTGACACTGCAGAAATACAAAGGATTATGAGAGATTACTACAAGCAACTATATGCCAATAAAATGGACAACCTGGAAGAAATGGACAGATTCTTAGAAATGCACAAACTGCCGAGACTGAACCAGGAAGAAATAGAAAATATGAACAGACGAATCACAAGCAATGAAATAGAAACAGTGATTAAAAATCTTCCAACAAACAAAAGCCCAGGACCATATGGCTTCACAGGCAAATTATATCAAACATTTAGAGAAGAGCTAACACCTATCCTTCTCAAACTCTTACAAAACATAGCAGAGGGAGGAACACTCCCAAACTCATTCTACGAGGCCACCTGATACCCATGATACCCATT